>NC_074719.1:1240000-1482500 GCF_947242115.1 Biomphalaria glabrata
ATTTACTTTCTTCTAATTCAATTCTTAGATATTTAGTTCAAAATTGAACCTTTGACCTATTTAATATCAATATTTAAATACAAAAATGAGCTGAACCTTTTAGACCTAGGCCTGAAGTTGTGGTAAGCATTAAGTACCTTCTACTTAAAGTCTAGGTCTGAAGTTGTGGTAAGCATTAAGTAACTTCTACTTAAAGTCTAGGTCTGAAGTTGTGGTAAGCATTAAGTACCTTCTACTTAAAGTCTAGGGCTGAAGTTGTGGTAAGCATTTAGTACCTTCTACTTAAAGTCTAGGTCTGAAGTTGTGG
The DNA here is from genome assembly GCF_947242115.1 of Biomphalaria glabrata. NCBI lineage: Eukaryota > Metazoa > Mollusca > Gastropoda > Planorbidae > Biomphalaria > Biomphalaria glabrata. Next base: position 1,240,308 of record NC_074719.1, read on the forward strand.
TAAGCATTTAGTACCTTCTACTTAAAGTCTAGGTCTGAAGTTGTGGTAAGCATTTAGGACCTTCTACTTAAAGTCTAGGTCTAAAGTTGTGGTAAGCATTTAGTACCTTCTACTTAAAGTCTAGGTCTGAAGTTGTGGTAAGCATTTAGTACCTTCTACTTAAAGTCTAGGTCTGAAGTTGTGGTAAGCATTTAGGACCTTCTACTTAAAATCTAGGTCAACAGAGTGAGGGGGTTGAACAAAAAAAAAACATGTTAAAAAAAAAATCAATTTTGCAAATTAGCAGCATTAAAATGTCTCCATGTAAAATTTATGAATGGAAATTGTAACCTGAAATTTTAAGCTTTATCTCATTGCAATGCAAAATCCTGTTTAGTCCACGTCAACAAGTCAATGAAACATTAAATATAAAATGTTTTTGTGTTCTTAAAAGTATATAATGGAATAAAAATGGAATACAAGTATATCATTTAAAAATTTGTAAATTGAATATAAAAAAGTTTTGTTTATTTAAGAAAATGTAAATATAAAATTTAGTTACAGGTCAGCAAGCATGATATAAAAAAAACAACTTGGATTGGCAATGACTTTTGATCAATTAAAAAAAAAACAAAAAAAAAAAAACAACAATTATTAGTATTGACTTTTTTTGTCAATAAAGTCTTGACAGCGCAACAAAAGGAAGACAATGGAATGAACACAGAAAAAAAGTATTCTACAAAAAAAAAATAAGAACGAATATAAATGTTGAAGGGAAGATGATAATAAGGTGACCAGGTCATGGTCATGATCTCAGATCTAAGCAGAAGACTTCATGAACAAGATAAACATCAGTAACAGGTAGTGCAGACAGCTCAAGTTTATATATACAAGTCTTGAATGACATTTAACTAACAAAACCTGATGATTTTCGGCTTCAACTTCTGAGCATCATTTCTTTCGTTTCAGGTATATTTTGTTGTTCATTTCTGTCTCTACATTTACGAAACCTGAAGATACAAAATGAGACTATTTATTCAATGGATTGGAAACATACTTCAACATTAGCTCCTTCTGAAGTCAGGACATGTTTTCTCATTTTTGTCCTAAACCGTTGTAGAACATTTCTAAAATCCCCTGTTCAATATACTTCCTTTAAACTTTTTAAATAAAAGAAATCTTCTAGTCTCATTGCAAGCATGATTACATATCATTGTGGAGATTACTCATTTCATTTTTAGTAAAATCAGAAAGATTTTTATTGCTTAAATAATTTTTCAAACGAGAAGGCCTACAGTCCCAGTGTATAAGCCCCAACCAGGAAAAATAAGCATTTTGAAGCTTTTATATATTCTAAAGATATTAAAAGTATATATTTTTTTAAACAAGACATATCGTGTTATTTTGTTTGTTTATTTATTAGTATTAGATCTTAAATTTCATTATTTTTTTCAAAATATTTATTTTTATAGGATTTTAAAAATTCAGGATTATTCTTCTTTGCTTAGGGCATGGGAAATAGGAGCTTTTGGGTTAATAAAATTATCTGGTAGATGCCTCTAGTTTTGGTTCTGACCTTTAGGTCCTAGTCCACTTCCAAGCTAGCTCAACAAATCAATGAAATTAAATATAAAATGTTTGTGCATTCTTTTAAAAAGTATATAAATGGAATACAAGTACATTTTTTATAATGAACTTATAAAATGATAGCATTCCATGAAATATTTTTTTTCAGCATGTCCTTGACCTTCCATAATTTGTGCTAGATTGAGATGTAATGAGCATGTGGTGGTGATTGTGTTAGTTGACAACACTTTATAGAACCTTGGTTGTAAGATGTGAGGATTTCTATGTTTATTTATTGTATTTATTATTATTTCATTGGTTGACTAGGTAAAGTGGGGTGACGGCCCTTGAGCTTTGTTATTGTTGACAGGGGACCGGAGTTTTGTGATAGCATAGTAGGAGCCATTATAAGGCAGTTCTGATAGTTAATGTATATTTAGGAAATCAGCTTTTGTTGGCTACAGTTTTAATTTATTCCTATTGCTCTATTAAATATTTCTTATTTCTAATGCATCACTGGTGTTCTTGAAGCATTGCATACGTAATGTATCCATGTCAAAGGTCATAGGCTAAGAGTTCACAACAATCACAACAATGTGGTGCCCTTTTAACCTAAAATTGGATTGGTCAATATTCTACTCTAAAAATTTATGTTCAATATTTATATACCGGTGGGAAGCGTGGTCGAGAGGCCAAGTGCGCTTGAACTTGGCTTGGCTTGGCTACCTAGAAGGGGGCTCGATTTTCGACACCCGACTCGGGCAGAGTTGTGTTTACTGAGCACCTAAAGGCAGCACGGAAAACCAACTCCTAGATACCCCCTCCCCCCCACCGGTCCACAAATGAGATTGGACCATAAAGCGCTCTGAGCATGCTATAAGCATGAAAGTAGCGCTATATAAAAGCTATAATAATAATAATAATACTTTAAATCATAAATTTAAAATATAATTATTACAATAGAAATAAATAGAGAATATATATTGTTCAAAGAATCTTTAAGTGCATAAAATCATTGGTCACATTTCTAGCTTGCACTCAACAATAAGTTGAAGATAGTCAAAAATAGTATTTTTTTGTATTTTAAAAGGCACACTAGTCCATAATAATAATAATTAGCTTTTATATTCTGATACTTTACTACTTATAGCATGCTCAGAACGCTATGGTCCAATCTTGCTTGTGGACCAGTGGGGAGGGGGTATCTGGGAGAAGGTTTCATGTGCTGCCTTTAGGCGCTCAGAAAACACAACTCGAGTCGGGTGTCAAACCTCGAGCCCCATTCATAGGTAGTCAAGGCTAGCCAAGTTCAAGCATACTTAGCCTCTCGACCATGCTTTCCACAATCTAGCAGCAGTATCTATTTTAAACAATACACAAAAAAAACAAAACACGACACTATAAAACAAACATAATGAACACATTCTCAATGTCAACACAAACATATGACGAATAAATAAAGCCTTATAAGTAGGTCTACATACCAAACGGCAACTATCAGTGAAACAATGATAACTATTAGCAGAGCTACGCTTGGAATAATTATCACTAGGTAATTTGCTGTTTCTGAAAAAAGAAAGAAAATCAACAATATAGATAATATCTTAAACAAAAAAAATCATATATATTCCTAAAATACCACACACTGACTGATTGATTTAGAGATCTCTTCAACTATCAAACAAATTTGCAAGACATTTAGTATGCAGTTTTCTTTTACTTCTAAGTCAACTTATTTTTAATTTGCCTTATTTCACTTCCACTTCCTTTCAGACATAGCCTATATAAAAAATATAAAAACTTTGCCTCATAAAAATAAAAAAAATGAATCTTAAGTCTTTCTTTTTTTTGTTTTTTTTCAATAGAGAGAGAGAAAGAGAGGAATCATAATGATTTTTGCGCATGCATCTATGTGTGTAGATAAAAACTATACTCTGTAGCAAATTTAAAACGGGTCAAATAAAACAATTACAATTAATAAAAACTAAATAGATGTTTTCTTTTTTTAAGGGGCCAAAAAGACAAAATAGATGTAGGGAATTAAAAAAAAAAAGGGCTGAAAAATGTTAAAGCAGGTGGGAGGGTTCCAGTTGAAAGTAAAAAGGAGTATATTTAATATTTCGATATTGAATTGAGACGCCTAAGGACAGTCAGAGATTATAGTATACGTAGGACTAAATTGTTTTTGTTGTTGGTGGGAGAGGGAAATAAGTAACAGTGATATTAGAATTCATGGGCCAAAAGCATGTGTGTTGTGTGTGTGTGGGTGGGCTTTATAAAGTGGGCCGTTCGAAATCAAGTCAAAAGTTAATGTCTGAGAAATTATGATGTGCAGGGTGAAAAAAAAAAATGGGGGTTCCATAGAGAGAAAGAGAAGCAGTTTCATTTCATAGCAACAGCTACAATAATTCACTGGCTCAAAGTATGTTAGGGTGACCCTAAAGCTTGCAAAACAATATGGTTTATGTCTTAACAACTTTGACGCCATCTATTATAAGCTTATAAGCAATTAAAATCCTGGAGTTGGAATGTCAACATTGAAGTAATGGCACCATGATGAAAAAATAAAATTAGACGTGAAAAAACTACATTTATATAATCTAATCTATAATGTAATCTATTTTGTTATTGTACAGTAGTTACCCTGAGGTTGTCAATTGTAGTCACACTGAATTTTCATTTGAGTGGATCAATAAAAATGATCTTATCTATAAAGTATAAAGTCCTTTGTATGTAATCTGTTCGTGTGTGTCCATGCAGGTCATGGCAAGAGGTTTCCATGACAATGAATCATTATTCTTCAAGTCAGGCATTAATATAATAACTGTTTGCAGAGACACTTGAAAACAAAGACTAGGCGTGAGCCCGTGCAGAATAATGACAGAAGGAAAAAATTCCAGATGCAGTGAACCGATTCCTAGAATATATATATGCCATGTATTAGTGGCAGCCCCCCCCAGATCTGTAAGGCAGCATTCAATATATGTGGCAGAAGATATAACCATAATGTGTTGTGGAGGAGGTACCCATGTTTGTCAGTCGGAGGAGGTACCCATGCTGTGTGGCAGGGAAGGTACCCATGATGTGTGGCAGGGAAGGTCTCCATGATGTGTGGCAGGGAAGGTCTCCATGATGTGTGGCAGGGAAGGTACCCATGATGTGTGGCAGGGAAGGTACCCATGATGTGTGGCAGGGAAGGTACCCATGATGTGTGGCAGGGAAGGTACCCATGATGTGTGGCAGGGAAGGTACCCATGATGTGTGGCAGGGAAGGTACCCATGATGTGTGGCAGGGAAGGTACCCATGATGTGTGGCAGGGAAGGTCTCCATGATGTGTGGCAGGGAAGGTACCCATGCTGTGTGGCAGGGAAGGTCTCCATGATGTGTGGCAGGGAAGGTCTCCATGATGTGTGGCAGGGAAGGTACCCATGATGTGTGGCAGGGAAGGTACCCATGATGTGTGGCAGGGAAGGTACCCATGATGTGTGGCAGGGAAGGTCTCCATGATGTGTGGCAGGGAAGGTCTCCATGATGTGTGGCAGGGAAGGTACCCATGATGTGTGGCAGGGAAGGTACCCATGATGTGTGGCAGGGAAGGTCTCCATGATGTGTGGCAGGGAATGTACCCATGATGTGTGGCAGGGAAGGTACCCATGATGTGTGGCAGGGAAGGTCTCCATGATGTGTGGCAGGGAAGGTACCCATGATGTGTGGCAGGGAAGGTACCCATGCTGTGTGGCAGGGAAGGTACCCATGATGTGTGGCAGGGAAGGTACCCATGATGTGTGGCAGGGAAGGTCTCCATGATGTGTGGCAGGGAAGGTACCCATGCTGTGTGGGTGGACAGGGTACCCCTTATTTGTGTGGTACAGGCAGATTCCAAATCCTCTGTTGTAGAGGTGACACCTAAAACTTGAAAAGTAACATTTTCACAAGAGAATAGATAACTGTGAGTCTTTGTTGATATTGTATTATGAATTTTGTCGAGCACTAAAACACCATTTCTACATCCTCGTATTAATAATTAAACATCAGCATCATCTTAAATTATTTGTGCTTAGTCATTCATACAGGTTTACAACATCATAATCTCCATGGAGGAAATTAACACAATATCTAGTACATAAATTAAAATAGTTTCTAAGATTCAAATTAAAAAAAAAAAACAACATTAATTATAATACACCTACAGGAGGTGCGGTGGCTGAGCGGAAAATCGCTTGGCTTCCAAACTGGGGGCCCTGGGTTCCAATCCCGGTGAAGACAGATTTTTATTTCAGGATCCTTGGGCGCCTCTGAGTCCACCCAGCTTTAATAGGTACCTCACATTAGTTGGGGAAAAGTAAAGGCGGTTGGTCGCAGTGCTGACACCCTCGTTAACAGTAGGTTACAGAATCAGACGACCTTAACATCATCTGCCCTATAGACCACAAAGTCTGAAAGGGAAACTTTAAACTTTTCTTTTTTTTTATAAAACACCTACAGACTTTTCAGTGTAACTAATAGCTTCATCTCAGTTATATTCCTTTCAAAGCACAGACTAGAACTCAGAATTTTAAAAGTGTGGTTAGATACAAATATTACTATCCACATTAGGTTAGTATATACCCATATAAACAGTGGACATAAACATATCATACCAAAAGACCTTGCAATCTAAAGGGCAGATGATATAAAGGTCATCTGTTTCTATCGCTGAAAGTTGTGTGGCAAGCACACTGACAAACCACCTTTACTTTTCCCAACCTATGTGAGGTATACATTTTCATTAGAGTTGAATGAAAGAAAATAAAGAGGCTGCCTAAAAATCCTGAAATTGAAAATCTTCATCTTCACGGAGATTCGAACCCAAAAACCTTCTGATTTTGAAGCTAAGCGCTTTTCACTCTGCACTTGGAAACTCAGCAACAGAAAATTGGGATCACCTTAAATCCATCATACAAGAAGACGTAAAACAGCCTTTGATTAATGGCCCATTTAGCAACATATGTATTTGAAACTAAGTTCCAGCCTTTGATTAACGGCCCATTTAGCAACATATGTATTTGAAACTAAGTTCCAGCCTTTGATTAACGGCCCATTTAGCAACATATGTATTTGAAACTAAGTTCCAGCCTTTGATTAACGGCCCATTTAGCAACATATGTATTTGAAACTAAGTTCCAGCCTTTGATTAACGGCCCATTTAGCAATATATGTATTTGAAACTAAGTTCCAGCCTTTGATTAACGGCCCATTTAGCAATATATGTATTTGAAACTAAGTTCCAGCCTTTGATTAACGGCCCATTTAGCAATATATGTATTTGAAACTAAGTTCCAGCCTTTGATTAACGGCCCATTTAGCAATATATGTATTTGAAACTAAGTTCCAGCCTTTGATTAACGGCCCATTTAGCAACATATGTATTTGAAACTAAGTTCCAGCCTTTGATTAACGGCCCATTTAGCAATATATGTATTTGAAACTAAGTTCCAGCCTTTGATTAACGGCCCATTTAGCAATATATGTATTTGAAACTAAGTTCCAGCCTTTGATTAACGGCCCATCTAGCAATATATGTATTTGAAACTAAGTTCATTAATAATATAGTTTAAAATATTGTCATGTCCCTGTTGCTTTATAATTAAAAGCATTTATTTTCAAGCTATGTGTAAATTTTGTTTTTTCAAGCAAGCAGGCCTTACCTTGAGGTGCTGAATTTGCGAGCGTAGTTCCACTGACTGACAGAACTGTTGTGTTGACTGATGTTGTTGGGATAGTGGTAGTCGGGCAAAACCATTTATTATCTGAGGTTGATGTTCCCTTATGTATAAGTGTACATCCCTCATAGAGAGCATGGCTATGTGGTATGCAGGTGTTATCTCTATGCACTATTGATGGATTATAAGATCTGAAAAATTAGAAAATAGGAAACCCATTAGCTGTTGTTTTTTTTTACAAAGCATATATATCAACTCATTCGGTCTGTCTGTCCGGTAAAAAGTTTGTACACTTTATCTCTCTCACATCCAACTCAGATCAAATTTTGCACAATTATTTCTTTTACCTGATATCACAAGAATCAATTTAAAAAAATTAAACAATTATTATTTCTTGAACAAGGGACCGAAATTGTACTTGACTGAAGCAGAATTAGTCCCCTTTTTAGGTTGTCGTCTCATGCTTAGTGAACACAAACATGACATAGAAGCAATAGTTAACTATCTTCCATGTTCATACGCTCTTTGCTAGCTAAGCGGTTATCGTGTCGGCTTGAGAAGCTGAAGAAGGCTTTACTTTAGCACACAAGTTCAAATTCAAGTCATTCCCTTTTTTATATAAATACATCACCCAGATAACCCGTTCCCCACCCACCCACCCGTTTCCAACTGATCCAGACAAGTGATAGGATCATAGCTTACAGAGAAAGCTAAAAGCATGAAATTGTGCTAAACAAAAATAATTGGTAAAAATATTTCTACTCCCAAAGATTTATTATTGTTAGTATCTTCTTCTTCTTCTTGAAACTGTCAGGTAGAGTTGAGCCTTCGGCTCTTGGAACTCTAGGCCAGCAAAAGTGAACAAGAGCTCTCTCTCTCACCGGCCTGTATAGATCTATTACAAGTTTAATTACATGACTGATCCAAACTAATTGATACACAAATTGTTTTGTTTTTTTTTTTTTGGGGGGGGGGGGGGGGGGTGTTATTTTGCTTGTTTAATAGTTTGTGTCATGGAAAATTAAACTATGTCTATTAGATCTACACCTATTTAGAGCTACATCTATTAGATATCTACTATTAGATCTATATATCTTACCCAGCAGGACAATCCAAACAAGAACATGTAACATTGAAATAATATTGCCCTAGACCACAAGGTTTAATGCAAGGGTCCTCATGAATCTCTGCTTGTACCTTACTATTGTTAATATACACCAGGAACAGAAGTGAAACTGAAATAAATCAAGATGTAGTCTAAATGTCATACCCATTACTAAGACCAGCACTATTATTATTTATATAGGCTTACATAACAAAGGTATAGAAATCTATAGTCTAGGTTAAATCAAAATGTAGAAATCTGTAACTCTATAGTAGGCAGTATGATATCAACTCAGTCAGTGGATGGCTGCCTGGTCTTGCGGTTTGCGCGCTGGACTGTCGTTCAGATTTATCGATGGTCCCGGGTTCAAACCCTGCCCGCTCCCATCCCCCGTCGTCCTGCGGGAGGTTTGGACTAGGAAGTAATTATCTTCAACTCTGAAGGAACATCCGAAACATGTAAAACATTTTACAAACAGTGTAATAGGCAGAAATGGTACATCATTTTCTCCAATAGTGATTTGTTTCACAATTGCATCGGTCTAATTATTTTATTTTTTATTTCAGAATCATATTAAAGCATCTAAATATTGTGCGTATCTTGCATGTACATCGTGCATCTATATTGCTTTTGTAAAGTAGTTATGCTGAGGTTGTCAATCGTAGTCAAACTGAATTTCCATTTGTTTGGATCAATAAAGTTATCTAAATCTTAAATCTTATCTTAAAAATTGTGTTCAATTTAATGAGGAGATATATTTAGAATTAATATTTTTAGAAGGTACGTCTTATCATTACAGCTTTCTAATAGCCTGAAGTGTATCAAAAGAAAAAAGATTACATTAAGTTCTGTGTTTCCTTTGCTTATTAAAAATAAATGTTTTACAGTGATACCCTCAATTCATCTTATCAAATACAGATGTTACTTCAAAAGAGAAGATGATTACATCCTACGCATGTTCCTAAATATCCCAAGTTAAAAAAAGCGATGGAAAAAAATAATTAAAACACTAAAAAAAAATGGATGGATGGATGGAAAATAAATTAAAACACTAAAAAAATGGATGCTTTCATGATAACAACATCAACTAACCAAAGAGACTCCATACAGGCATACAATTTCCACTAGAATGCTTGGCTGATTATCACAAGTCACAGAAATTAAGATTACTATATTTTTAAAGACCAAATGTCTTGTATAGTATTAGCTTGTTTTTGCTGGATTCAAGTCCGAATGGCTATGTTTAAACACAATTTTATACATTTTTAAAAATAAAATATAATCCAGCAGATTTTTAATATCCTCAAGCGTATCAAAATGGGTAAGACTGCATATGATTAGTTATAAATATATGTTTCTTATTAATGATTATGAAAAAAATGTTTTAGTGTAATTTCCTCAATTCACTCAATTTTGTGACCTTATGTGACCTGAATGAATCTTATCTTATAAATTACAGACGTTACTTCAAAAAAGATGATGATTATGTCCTACGCGTCATGCATGTTAACCAAGTCATTGGTTTTCCTGGCTGATTCAGGCAACCCATTCCATGCTCTAATAGTACTAGGAAAGAAGGGGCATTTGTACAAATTTGTCCTAGCATATGGAACAGGGAATGTGCCTTTACCTTTGTGGCTTTCTGAGTATTTTATTAGGTTTTATTTTTGTATTTGAAGATTATGATTCCGTGTTTTATGTATAATTGCTACTTTACTTATAAGTCTTCTATCCTGAAGGCTTTCTAGATTTAGTGATTTTACTAAAGGTGTAACTTTAGTCATATGTGAATATTCGTTTGTTATGAATCTCACTGCTCTATTTTGTGTCTTATCCAGTTTCTTAATGTTTTCTTGAGTTGAGGGGTCCCAAACGGAGGATGTTTATTTTATTATTGGTCTAACCAAGGGTAAATATATTTTAGTTTTATTTTCTTATTTGATTTATAGAAATTTCTTTTAATAAACCCTAATGCTTTCTTGTTTGACTTTTTTATAGTTTCATTAATGTAAGGATTCCATGACAGTTTGCAAATATATCTCTAGTATCTTTTAATAGGTCATTGCAATTTTAACAGATCAAGAGTCTGGAACTTACACCATGATTCCGTGTTTTATGTATAATTGCTACTTTACTTATAAGTCTTCTATCCTGAAGGCTTTCTAGATTTAGTGATTTTACTAAAGGTGTAACTTTAGTCATATGTGAATATTCGTTTGTTATGAATCTCACTGCTCTATTTTGTGTCTTATCCAGTTTCTTAATGTTTTCTTGAGTTGAGGGGTCCCAAACGGAGGATGTTTATTTTATTATTGGTCTAACCAAGGGTAAATATATTTTAGTTTTATTTTCTTATTTGATTTATAGAAATTTCTTTTAATAAACCCTAATGCTTTCTTGTTTGACTTTTTTATAGTTTCATTAATGTAAGGATTCCATGACAGTTTGCAAATATATCTATAGTATCTTTTAATAGGTCATTGCAATTTTAACAGATCAAGAGTCTGGAACTTACACCATGTAAAAAAATGCCATACACAGAAAAACTGGCTTAATTTCTGCTGATAAAGCGTGTCAAATATAATCCTTTTTTTTTTTTTTTAATGATTTTTAGACCTAAAAAAATGAATATATTTCCCCACAGCTAGTTGTAAAAAGATAAATTTACTGTGATTTTCAGGGCTTGAAAAGACCTTCCTTCAGGGAACAGTACCAGGAAAAAGAAGAAGAGAGACACACAGAGAAAGTGATGGGAAAACTACATCAACATCCAGTGACTCGTGTTCTATAATCTTGTCGATTGTTTGTTGAAAACAGGCTTTTCCCGTTAGTTACTCCAAAGGGTATCCTGCAAAACTGGTATAATTTTCCTCCAGCTTGTCGCTGGAAGAGATTCTATTTAAGTAAAGGCAAAAGACATTTAGGAATGGAGGAAGAAGGTCAACAGGTCGTGTTTGTGTTACCACTACTGTTCAACAGACCAAGGGATAGGTGAAAGTGTTGGAAGAATCTAGAGATCTATTTTTTATTGTTTAAAATATAGGTTTTCTAGTGCAATGACTATCATCATTTTGAAATTTATATCATACTTCTTATATATAGATTTACATTATATATATATATATTTAACTAGACTACGACTTACCCCTAACAAGAGTACACATTCATCATTTGTTGGGACTATGTTCGTACATCATTATAGCAGCATAACTTGAGATCAAAATCCTTTCTCCTTATTTAACCATAATCAAAGTTGAATAAGTTAAAGAATTAGACTAGACTCGATCTAGTCTTAAACTTGAGATCTGCACTAATTAGACTTATTGTTTGACTTTATATGAAGTGTAGATTTACTTGATATATGGGAGGTACCAGTAAATCTAGAAGTAAATAAAAAATAGTAATTAAACAACAAGGCGAAATAAACACAAAGATAACATTTAGACAGTAATCATTAATTCCATTTTAATCTCAACTAATCACCATGGGCACTAAACATTAGTTGTGCATTATCAACATATCAGCACAAATGTACAGTTAGACTACATCTAGCAATCTAGCTAGATAGCGATCTTATATTCTTCTTAATTCTGGATTTTTTTGTTTTCATCACTCTGAATTAGTCTACTGTTACTATTAAGTCTGTTGGTATTAGATCTAAATCTTGTTACAGTTACAGTTGAGTACTTGACTCAAGTTACTATGAGTTATTATTATAATTATATTACCATAAATTGTATATAAAAAAAAAGACTTAGACGATATAGAAATCTATATATAATTATAATATTAGATCTAGACTAAGACTAAGATTATAGATCTAAATGACTAGAACTAGAAAGAATCTAGCTTTAGAACCATTTTAAGGAGTAAGGTAAGGCTACTGTAAGGACTAAGGCTAAGGCGTCTACTAAGGCGAAGGTGAAGTATAATCATTATAATAATATATTATTATTATCTCTAGTGACTCTAGATTACTACTACATCTAGATTATATCACTATATACTATATAGTCATAGTCACTATAATATAGATCTAGATTCTAGATCCAGATGCCATACTAATATTATAATATAATACTTTTATCATACATACTAACTAATAACTGATGCCATATATTTTTTATATAGATTTATAATATTACTTTTTATTAGAATTTAGATGATTATCAGATTAGTCTTATAGTGTCTTATACTTATGATTTATACTTTATAGTCTTATTAAACTTAGGCAATTAGATCTAGAATTAGAATCTAGATATAATACTAATAGGTCAATTAGTATTAGATGTCTCTGACTATTCTTCTAGACTATACTATAATACTATACTACTATTATACATTATTATTAGTAATTACTAATTAGTATAGTATATATGTCATCTAGTCTAGATCTAGCTTCAATCTAGCTAGGATCTATATACTAAGACTATACTAGACCTATATTATATATTAATATACCATGTTCTAAGTTCTAGCTTCAATCTAGCTAGATTCTAGATCTATACTAATCTTAGATCTATACTAAGACTGTTATCACTATACTAATACCATGTTCTAGATTGTCTAGGACTATACTAGATCTAGTCTCTCTATAATAATAATAAAGACAAGATTATAATATTATATATAGATTAGTGGATTAGACTTAGATTCTAGATCTAGATTAGAATCTACAATGTCTACATACTAGTCTAGAGTACAGTACATACTCATAGATTATAGATCTAGATCTTGACAATCTAGTTGCTATTTAGATTTAGATTCTAGACTCGTTTTTATTTTATTTCATCTGTAGCTAGATCTAGGATATTTGAAAACAATGCAAATCAATATTAGAGTCTAGAGATCCGAAGTTCAGATTCTGAGGAACTCTCACTGTCTTAGTTAGTCCTGTTTCGATAATAGCTTACACACACACACACAAATACCTAGATCTGTGACTATTTGGAATCTAGATTTTTAAAAAATCTAGATCTGGATTTTTTTTTTTCTGGAACTAGATCAAAAATGTAAAATGTGTTATTGTGTTCACTACAAAGCATCCTCAAATCGAGGCTAGATCGAACTCAAGATCTAGATGTAGATTAGAGATCCATCGTTATCTATATTATACTATATATAAAAGGCTTGTCTTCGAGTCCGAAGATGAGGAATGCAGTATTTCCCGTGGCTGCGACATACTTATTTTGCCACATACACCGCGGGCGCGACATATATATAGGCTATTGTCCGACGGTGGTCGATTCACATCTTTTCTCTGTCTACTTCGGCACTTCTGTCAACGGCAGTGGATTTACTATTGGCCTCCAATGTATATCCCGCGGCCTTTGTAAGTGATCTCCAGCTGTCTCGGTCAGAATCCGCCTGTAGCTAGGTGCTCTCTTCTTCAGATAAAGCAAGTTGGCGCCTAAGCTAGTCTTAAAAGCGTTTCCGTGGGGCAGATCTGTTACATCGACCAACTTTCAGCTCACCAAAAATGACTGTTTTTGGCATTACGTTCGTCCCCCATACGGGATCGGGAAACGTGCCCTGCCCAGCGTAGCTGCCGGCAGGGTGCGTCAAGAAAATGTATACACACTTTGAACTGAGTTAGATTTCCCGTAATTGCGTCATTTTATTTTTTCGCAGTTTCTTTTTCATTTCGGGCCACCAAATATTCATATCTCCCAGGACTTCCAGTGTGGTGTAATCATAGACTATATATATATATATATATATGGGTGTAATGTACTAGTTTAGAGAGTAGGTTAGTTATGTTAGACAAATATTTTGTGTATAGTTTTTAGCGACAGTAAAAGTATATTTAATTAATGCTGTTCTGTGGCTAATGTTAAGTAATAATTGATACATAGCCTAAGTCAGATTAGATTAGCCCATAACACCAGCTATCCATTAAGGCTGCTCCTGGTTCATGTAGTCAGAATTTAGTGATGATGATAATAATTATGTCCAAGCCCAAATTTCCTGATAGGTGGGCAGGGGGGTAAAACTCAAGGAAGAAGTGACTAGACAAGACCAGGCAGCCCATCCTCAGCAACGTCCAGTTGACCGTTTCCTAATTTTAACTCTTTCCGTAATTATTTTCCACGTTTTGGAAGGAATTCTTCATTTTGCTCATTACTATTTCACATTAATTTAATGAGGTCAAAATCAACGATGGTATCGTCGATTAGGAGAGAAAGAGTTTTAAAAATCCGCGAATAACGGAGAGCAAAAGTTCATAGCAGTGATGGATAAACTTGTTTAGGAGGTTCCCGCGATTATTGGTTCATACTTATTGATTGACCATTCATTCCCGACTAATGGTCATCCAACTTATGGTTGACAGAAAACAAGTTAACCAATTATCGACATTTGGATCACCCAAAATAATGCTTGACAAAATGTGTCACTGATATTTTGTTCACAGAAAAATGTGGCTCAACTTGAAACATATAATTATTACTAAGTGGGTTAGCGTGGTCGAGGGGCTAAGTACGCTTGAACTTGGCATGGCTTGGCTACCTATGAAATGGGCTCGAAGTTCGACACCCGACTCGAGCATAGTTGTGTTTACTGAGCGCCTAAAGGCAGCACGGAAAACCTTCTCCCAGATACCCCCTCCCCCCCACTGGTACACAAATGCATGAAAGTAGCGCTATATAAAAGCTATAATTTTAAGTGTGAGCCAAGCCGGCCAAGATATTTTATTAGACCTTGGAAAAAAGTTCATTAGTTGCGCAGTGCACTCCCATTATTCTTTTGACCACTGAGAATGATTTCTCTCCGCACAGGCCTGGGCCGCGGACTCTTCACGCATGGTTCTGTTTGAAGCTTACCCAACGTACGAGACTATTGCTGTGTTGGGTTCCACGACAATTCGTTCACTGACATTTCGTTCACCGACAAATCGTTCACGACTTTTCGTTCACGCGACTATTCGTTCACCAGACATTTCGTTCACCAGACTATTCGTTCACGCGACATATCGCTCACGGACTATTCGCTCACAGACAACTTGTTCACCGACAACTTGTTCACCGACAGTTGGTTCACGACAAATCGTTCACGCGACTAATCGTTCACGCGACTATTCGTTCACGGCACGGACAAATTGTTCACAGACAAATCGTTCACTGTATAGTAACATATTGTTAATATTATATATTCTCGTCGCGTGTTTAATTTATTTACATTAAAACTTTTTTAGCTATTATTTCCAAATGCAAAAAATTTCTAGAGATCAGGTCAAATCCGAGTCGTGAACGATTTGTCGGTGAACGAAATGTCAGTGAACGAATTGTCGTGTCCCCGCTGTGTTGGGTCACACAAAATTTCGTAGTACGGAACTCCGGGCTCTGCGCGCTATTTCTTTATTGCCCTACTATGTGGCCACCATGCACCGTGGCAATAAGGCACTACTCTAGCCATGGGATACCGAAGACGCCCCTCCCCCTCATGGATCAGTGTGCCGGCTTGTTTAGATTGAGTTATCCGATCTTTAATTCTGTAATGAAACAACAAATACTAGTATACCAATTACATGGCTTTATTCGACAAAATTAGACTACAGTAAACAGTGAATGAAACCAGCACGTCTCGCATAACACTGATGCAGTACTATACATACACACACACTGGACATGAAACACACACACTGCAGGGGCATGACCTTCTGACACGCTGGACGCACGCAGAAAATCAACTCAGTTACACTACATTCACCCCGCCTAAAAGTTATAGGAACATAAACATGTAGGCTAAATAATAGTGAAGGACAACGATATAGGAGGCCTTAGTATCCCTACAGAATACTTACAGATTTACTCTATTGAAAAGCATTGTATAACTATAAACAAACACGTTCTACACTATACAATTATCAGTCCCTAAGTGTCATACAAATGTTAAGACCAGTTGTCTTGAATAATAATGTAATAAGTAATACAATACAAAAAGTCTAACTAGAAAAGCTATACACTATAAAACAATCAGTTCTAAGTGTGTCATATTAAGCCTACAGATACTGAGTTAGAACTTGTGATATGGAAAAATAATTAAATAAATGTTAGACCTTATAATTAGGTCTGCTTGTTCTTCGTCTTAGGTTATATCTACCAGGACCAATACTGCCGTCGCTTTGAGTTGGTGACGTCGGCGTCTCTCTAACTGGAGACTCAGCCCCTGCATTTACTTCTTCTTGATGTCCATTTTCCCCCTGTTGTACATGTGTGTTAGGACTTAGGAGCAGCCATTGGTTTCATAGTCACGTGGTCAGTAAGCACCTGCATCTGTGTTATAGGGTTTGTCTCCGGCTCAAGGTCTTCATGTTCCATATGTTGACACACCTCTGATTCTCCCTCTCTTGGAGCGGGGGCCAAATGTCGCAATGACACTGTTTCTTCTCTTCCATCAGGAAGTCTTACAATGGCATACTGTGGGTTGCATGTGATTAAGTCCACAACTATTGTACCATTGTCATATTATGATGCACGGACTCCCTTTTTTAACAACACTTTTCCTGGTTACGTTAACCATGTCGGGAGTGATTTGCCGAACGTGGACCTGCGATAGAACTCGAATTTTCTCTCGTGCGGTGTCTCGTTTGTAGCGGTACAGAGCAGAGAACGAAGAGAGTGCAGGGCTTGGTTTAACACCTGCTCCCATTTGGAAACCGGGAGTCCTTGAGTTTTTAATAAATTGTAATGAAACAACAAATACTAGTATACCAATAACTCGGCTTTATTCACCACTGGACTATGTGAGTTCCGTTGCATTGTATGCGTTGGCTCCCAATTGAAATGTAATTCACTCTTGGTCCGACCAATCTGTGTATATGCGGCCTCAATTTTGGAAGCACTCGCCTCAAGAAAAAAGATAACGAATGTTCGAATTTGACTAGATTAACACCTAGATTAACACCTAGATTAACACCTAGATTAACACCTTAGTAAAATTACTTGAGTAAAATCACCAAATTAAAAAGACACTTAAGACTTCAGAACAGATGACTCGAAAGTAAAATACATAATACATAAATCATCATCTTCTTTTTTGAAGTAACATCTATATTTTATAAAGCACTAGAGGCGCGGTGGCTGAGCGGTAAAGCGCTTGGCTACCGAACCTTGGTCCGGGGTTCGAATCATGGTGAAGACTGGGATTTTTAACTTCAGGATCTTCGGGCGCCTCTGAGTCCACC
The DNA here is from genome assembly GCF_947242115.1 of Biomphalaria glabrata. Lineage (NCBI taxonomy): Eukaryota > Metazoa > Mollusca > Gastropoda > Planorbidae > Biomphalaria > Biomphalaria glabrata. The sequence goes on from NC_074719.1 coordinate 1,257,845, forward strand.
CAGCTCTAATGGGTACCTAACGTTAGTTGGGGAAAAGTAAAGGCGGTTGGTCGTTGTGCTGACCACATGACTCCCTCGTTAACCGTAGGCCACAGAAACAGATGACCTTTACATCATCTACCCTATAGACCACAAGGTCTGAAAGGGGAACTTTTAGACAATAACAATAATTAAACACATCCTAAAAAATTGCTCAGAAAGGCAAAGGCACATCTCTTGTTCCATATGCTTATACAAATTCGCTCCTTCTTCCCTAGTGCCATTAGAGCATGCTGGAAGGTTTGCCTGAATCAGTCAATGACTTAGCAGAACTTATCTCTAACATATATACGACTAGTCAGGGAGAATCCAAGCCAAGCTAAACCAAAAAAATGGCAGAGAATCCGGCCATCATAATATTATTATCTAGCGTGTCAAAGTCTGTGAACAAGTCCAGAATGGAATGGATTTATAGGCCTATGTCGGAGCTGCGAAGTGGGTCATTTAGTAGCCTCTGCCCACTGCTGTCTCTGTTAAGAAGGAACGTCTCCGTGGGGAGAATGGCACCCCAGTTGCGGGATGATGAACAGTGTTGCGGCTGGTTTGGAATGAATTATTATAGGCCTTTATTGAGTCCCTAAGCCGGGTCTCAGATACTAATGCATTACGTTACCTAAGCCCATCGATATGACCCACTTGGAGCCAATTTCGCCTACTCGCTGTTCGTCTATGCGCTTCCACTTAGGCCTACTAACCTTTTCACCGAAAGGCCACGGGAGCTGGAATCCTTGTACAAATTTGCCACATAATTATTTATTTGCTTTTAACCACAGGCGGCCTTAGCAGTACGCGGGGCCCGGGGCGAGTGTCATTATTATTATAGCTTTTATATAGCGGTACTTTCATGCTTATAGCATGCTCAGAGCGCTTTTGGTCCAATCTCATTTGTGGACCGGTGGGGGGTGGGGGGGGGGTATCTAGGAGTTGGTTTTTCCGTGCTGCCTTTAGGCGCTCAGTAAACACAACTCTGCCCGAGTCGGGTGTCGAACCTCGAGCCCCCTTCTAGGTAGCCAAGTTCAAGCGCACTTGGCCTCTCGCCCCGGGCGAATGTAAATACCCTGGTGAGTGTAGATACCCTTAGACTATTCATACTGTACCCCAGACTCTTGCGACTTATTGTTTTTAAATCATAGTACCTTACGTTGGGATTGTACTATTGTTTGACTAAGTAGCCTACTTGTTCTGCTGGTAAGATTTTGCCTGCATGATTTTGTCCATTGTCCTCTGGTATTAAGTTACACACACACACACACACGCACACATACATACATACATATATATATATATATATATATATATTTATATATATATATATATATACATACATACACACACACGCACACACATATATATATATATATATATATATATATATATAATATATATATATTTCCACTTGCGCTGCCTGAGACGCATAATGGGCATCTCTTGGAGGGACCATGTCTCCAATCAGGAAGTTTTAAGATTGGCCAATATGAACAGCATGTATGCTCTCCTGACACAAAGAAGATTACGCTGGCTCGGACATGTCACCCGCATGCCAGACGGCAGAATCCCGAAAGATATCTTATATGCTGAGCTTGTGGAAGGAGTCAGACCCAAGGGCCGCCCAAGACTAACATATAGAGATGTCTGCAAGCGAGACATGAGAGCCTCAGGCATCAGCGAAAGTATGTGGGAAAACATAGCCAAAGACCGGAGTGCATGGAGACAGACTGTGCGTGCTGGGACAACCCTTGCTGAGAACAAAAGAATTGAAGCGGCTTTAATCAAGAGGGATAAAAAGAAAGCTGCCCTGTCTGCTAGCCCTAAATCAGAGGCATACACATGTACGAATTGTGGCAAAGTCTGCCGTTCTAGAATTGGCTTGATTAGCCACACCAGATTCTGCCCCGTCTCAAGATTAAGCCAAAACCAGTGACTCATTTGGGCGCATCCATTGCCTTTCGAGACAAAAGGAGCCATAAATATATATATATATATATTATATATATATATATATATATATATATATATATATATATATATATATATATATATATATATATATATATATATTTCTGTTGCTTTTCTGATGCAGAAGATGTATAGAGGATGTATAAATAATTTATTTTTCAGCGTTTCATCATGTTAAACGCAAAGCCTTTAAAATATACGCTGCCCAGTAACTCAAAGTTCATGCTGAATGAATGAAATATTTATGAATACAGAAAAAAAAAGTCGGGATCTAGATCTAGATCTTGGTATAACCTATTCTATGAATGTATTGAATGCAGATGGTGTAGATGCTAGCCCAACACACAGTAGACCGATATACGTTTTATGAATGAAGCATTAAATAACGAGTGTCTTTGTATTGCCATAAACTATGTAGGCCATAGGTTACTGAGCGCCCCCCCCCCCCTCCCCGCCCACGCACCACCTCTCTCAGTACCAGGAGTTACCTCCACTATATATTTACGTCAATCCCACACAAAGCTTAATTTCTACACTAGCGTTATCCATATAGTCTGGCGTCGGAAAAATAATAACCTGCAAACACACACGCAAACACACTATTATAGTAGGCCTATTGAGAGCTAGTAAGGACTAGTAGATCTGGTAGACAAATGTGTCATAGAGAACAACAATGTACACACTTGTACTGATCTGATACACAGGATACTGTCAGACAATATGTGTGTCATACGAACGATAATGAGATTCGTATAGAAGTAAATTTATATATATATATAGCACACATCTGAGAAGTAGCCAATGGCATAAAGCTATTAATAATGAACTAAAATATGCTTAAACATCGTCCACTAATAATTTCGAATTATATCATTTATTATGAAGCTTCTAATATTACGCCATTATCCTTTTTTTTTCGCACGTAAAATAGTGAGAGGCCTATACTTGGTTTGCTTAATTTCACTGTCTATATGTAGATCAATATAAAAGGCAATTAAATTTAACCATATAATGGCCATGAAAGCAATTCTTTTTTTTTGTCTATAGTTTTATCAAAATTTCACTTTTTTAATCTTATTAGCTGTGCATTAATTATAATATCTGATTGCAATCAAATGGATCTGGCAAAAACATTCATCATCGAATAGTGAAAAAAAAAAAGGGAAGGCAGTGTGATTGTTCATGAATAAAGCAATGCTGTTTACTCAAGAGTTTAAAATTCAGAGGTATAAAATATATACAGTTCGGATCCATGCTCTGCTTAGCAAACTTAATCGAGCTGTGGAAAACCCCAAAAAAACAAAACAAAAAAAACAAACTCTAGATCTGTATGAAACAATTACAAATATAGTAAGCTTGCAAAATTGTCTACAAAATGTTGCAATTCATCATAGCCTTTTTGTCCTCCCTTTCCTAGACCTATATTTTATTTTAAAAATTTGTTTAAAATCATGTAGACTAAACGCCAATACTCACTGTATTCTCTAAGCTAGGTTAAAATTACTTCCTGTTCTAGCAGAATGTTTATATATATATATTTTTTTTTTTTTTTTTTTAAAGCGATTTGTACTTCTTGAATTTCAAGAAAACTGATAGATCTAGAATGTCGAATCTAGATCTATTATTATAAATTATAAATGGCTATCTTCTCAAGATTTTGAAGAAATATGGCGAGTCTTGTATAATAGTCTACAAAACTACATTGAGATTATGAGATCTAGATCTATTTTCTAGATCTAAGATGGTCATATTCATAGCCTTAGGCATAGGTGTATCTGGATCTAGAGTCTATATGAAGTATATGTTAGTATAGGCGGCATAGGGGCGGTAGTGCTACACAGGCAATCAATGAAAATTATCATGCACGAGGTTCAGGAGAGGTGTGTCAAAATTATAAATTTGAATAATCTATTATCATAAAAAATGAGATTTGGTTTTACAATATTGATTACATATTTTATTAATATTTAATTAATAATTAAAAAAAACAAACAACAACAATAAATGAATAAGCAGACTGGTCGGAAACACTTATTTGACCTTGACCTTTATTATCGGATTTCTCCTTTAGAAGTTAAGCATTATTTTTAGTCCATTTTGCATGAATGTTTAGATTCTAGATCTCTAGAAAAGAAGCTTGAGACTTGAGTCTAAATGATGTATGGATGCCCCACTGGACCATAAGTCGTATCATAATCGCAACAATGCCGACGTTAGCTAGACTTTTCTGGCTATGAAAAAATCATGCGTTTATTATATTTTTGTCGCATTAGGTTTGTAAGCGTTTATAATATAATAATATACGTATAAATTATAAATAAAAGGCGTATGGCGTATACATTTAATGATTTATGATTAGAAATAGACATGATTAGTTAGATTAAACTAAGCATTTGAAACAAAATTTTTTAGATTTCTAATAAATAGATCTATTATAAAGCTACTAGATCTAGATTCTAGATCTCTATTATTATTAACTATTTCTATCAAATATAGACTCTATGATTCGATTGCCTGGCCTGCTGGGTATATCCAATATATGGTCAATATATTATATTTTTATATTAATTATAATATTAAATATTCATTGGTTACTGAAATGAGTTAGATCTAGATTTAGATGATTATTGATAGATCTTATAATTATAATCTTATCTGATACTGATATAGATAGATCTATATAATATCTTTAATTCAGTTGTAATAATATAGATTATAATAGATCTATAGTATTCTAAAGTCTACTCTAAGACTAAGTCAGTCTAAGTCTAAGTAGTAAGTAGTAAAAGTAGTGTAACACTGACTTATGATGATATCAGATTATCACTAACTAAACTGTCACAGCAATATTTTAATTTTAGATCTTGTAAAATTTATCATTGTTCTGTTACATTATAATTATATGTTTCTAGACAGATCTAGATCTATAGTAGTGACTACTGTAGAAAAGATACACCTTGATTAAATCTCTATAGATCTAGCTCGATGCCCTGCCTTATAATGCTTATTAAACCTATGATGAACCATTTTATTTACTGACACTTGTGAAAAAAAAAAAAAAATTAACCAACTTTATTAGTAGTTGGCACCATTATTAGTCACTCTAATCTAATTTCTCCCAAGAAAGAAAAAAACCCTCAGTGATGGTTGAAACTTTTTTAAAACATGTCTTTTGCCAGTGGTGGTCCCGTGCATGCTCATCATAGCTACTAATTTCTCTACATCTAAAAGATGATTTCAAAATTGCTCTTGTACAGTGAATAAATACCAAGAGTTTGATCGGATATGTTGGTGTACTAGTCATCAGCATTTCAAAATTGGCGGCTCTGTCTTTTAGTTTTGAATGGAGATTTCCCCCCATATCTTTCACCCTCGTTGTAATTGAAATGAGACAACTTCAACTGCTTTCTTTTCAGGACTGAATAACCAAATGACTGTTACCCCCCAAAAATATTTAAGTAGTCTATTGGTTACCAAAGTAATTTAGGTTATTATAAATACAGCAACATATTTGGAAGAAATAACTCAAATAAGTAATTTTTTGAGATAATTAGATGAAGTGTTATTTTTGTAAAAAATTTCCCCTTTCAGACCTTGCGATCTATAGGGCAGATGATGTCATCTATTTCTTTTGCCAATGGTTAACGAGGGTGTCATGTGACAGCACAATGACCAACCGCTTTTACTTTTCCCCAACTAATGTCCGGTACCCATTAGAGCTGGGTGTACTCAGAGGCACCCAAAGATCCTGAAATTTAAAAATATCCTAGGATTTGAACTCAGGACTCTGGTTCGGATGCCAAGCGCTTTACTGCTCAGCCACCGCACCTCTGAAGTCTTTATATGCTGGTTTCTAATTGATTCTTGTACCTATTTGATGATTCTTTTTCTTTTGGCTGCTGAGCTGTAAGCTCTTTTGCAGTCTGTGCCAAGGAAAAGTAGTGTTCTTCTCAGCATTTTCCACTGCCATACACCAGTATTAGTTATATAGGGTAATAATAGGGGTCTACTAAATTGGGGCATTCCAAGTGGCAGTTGAATGTACTTTCCCTAACCCTAACATTGACTTGACAGTGTTGTAGTTGAATGTACTTTCCCTAACCCTAACATTGACTTGACAGTGTTTAGTTGACTGTACTTTCCCTAACCTTAACATTGATTTGGCAGTGTTGTAGTTGAATGTACTTTCCCTAACCTTAGCATTGACTTGACAGTGTTGTAGTTATTATTATTATAGATTTTATTGCGCTACTTTCATGCTTATAGCATGCTCAAAGCGCTTTTGGTCCAATCTCATTTGGAGATGGTTTTCCGTGCTGCCTTTAGGCGCACAGTAAACACATCTCTGCCTGAGTCGGGTGTCGAACCTCGAGCCCCCTTCTAGGTAGCTAAGCCAAGTTCAAGCGTACTTGGCCTCTCGATCACGCTTCCCACAGTTAGTTGAATGTACTTTCTGGTTGTTACATAGAAGACACCACCTTTAATCTGCCTGTTCATTTCTTATGATGCCTATGTGCCTAGGGATTCATTGTAATGTGACTGAGATGTTAAAATTTGTCATTACATGGTGGATGATCATGACGTCTGTTACAAGCTGTCCAGATGACAGACCAACATTAGAACTGGACACAACAGAATATTTTCTGGATGCTAAAAATAGTATTAGTGAAATAAGCCCTTGTTGAGCATCACCAGATAATATCAACCAGCATAGCTGCATACTCTTAAACACTGGGCCCTTAAACCCCCTTTAAAAGAAAAAACTATATAAAGATCTGTCTGATCTGGAAAAACCACTGAACAGTCCATCGCTGATATAGGAATACATTACAGTTCGTTTGAACTCTCCAACATAAAAATGAGAATGAAGAAGAAAGGTGGATTTTCAGGATTAAAGTTGTTAACTCTCTTTGGCTATGTGGGATGACAAGAATATTTGAAGGTGCGACTATTCCAAAATAGAACTTGTTTTCTACTGTCTGTAGTAGTGCAATACTGATAGCTTCAGTTTGAGCCTGGAAATTTGAGCCCTAATCTTCACAGGGTGCACTTATCTCAAAGTCTTCCCAAGGTGCACTTATCTCAACATCTTCACAGGGTGCACTTATCTCAAAGTCTTCACAAGGTGCACTTATCTCAAAGTCTTCACAAGGTGCACTTATCTCAACGTCTTCACAAGCTGCACTTATCTCAAAGTCTTCACCGGGTGCACTTATCTCAACGTCTTCACAGGGTGCACTTATCTCAACGTCTTCACAGGGTGCACTTATCTCAAAGTCTTCACAGGGTGCACTTATCTCAAAGTCTTCACAGGGTGCACTTATCTCAAAGTCTTCACAAGGTGCACTTATCTCAACATCTTCATAGGGTGCACTTATCTCAACGTCTTCACCAGGTGCACTTATCTCAACGTCTTCACAAGCTGCACTTATCTCAAAGTCTTCACCAGGTGCACTTATCTCAACATCTTTACATGGTGCACTTATCTCAAAGTCTTCACAAGGTGCACTTATCTCAACATCTTCACAGGGTGCACTTATCTCAACGTCTTCACCAGGTGCACTTATCTCAACGTCTTCACAAGCTGCACTTATCTCAAAGTCTTCACAAGGTGCACTTATCTCAAAGTCTTCACCAGGTGCACTTATCTCAACGTCTTCACAAGGTGCACGTATCTCAAAGTCTTCACCAGGTGCACTTATCTCAAAGTGTTTATTTTCATAATAGATAGGATGAGACAAAGACACGTACATATTTATGGTGGCTTTGAGGGCTGAACATTCTGCTTATATGTTGATAATTGGTGTTAGACAACTTTCTGTTGCTTCTAGAAACCTATTTGACGATGTAGTGTTGGAGGCTATGATTCCATTTTGGATACCTGCTTGCTAAAATTTAAAATTACTATTAGTAGTGTTACTTGAATAGTAGAAAAATCCAACTTAATTTTTTAAATTTTTATTTCTAGAGGAAAAGCAAGATGAATTATTCATAAATTGGTTCATTTTTTGGGCAGCAAACGATCCAACCAGCTTTTAGGTTGAAATTGTACTGTACAAGTACTAAATGTGGATTTTTTTTTTACACAACAAAACAGCTTTAGAAATATAATGAGTTTAAGAATGTCTTGTAATGGGTTGGGGGCCCACAAAAAATATATTGTTTTTCCTGTCCAATACAGACATGCAAAACCTGTTCCATTCCGAGTTTCTTGGTAAAAAATGAATTCTTTCTATTCGATGTTTTTTTTAGTATAAAGGCTTGCTTTTGATTTCAAAGATTAAGGAAGAAAGCAATATCTATCCTGGTTGTGCAGATACAGTAGTGACAGATATATTTTGCCACATTTAATACAGAAAAAAACGTATGCTGGAGATTGATTTTTAATTCTCATCTCATCATCTTCATCTGTTTCTAGGGTACCTTTCCTTTAAGTCTCAAATATTGACGGGCTTTATTCTCTAGCTGCCAGTTGTACTCTATGCTAATGCCTGTGCTGGTCTTAAAACACTGAAAGACCTAATTAACTTCTTTGATTGAGCATTTAATGCATTTTAGCTACTACTTAATTTGTAAAAGTTACTGTACTGGTTGGTATCTAAATTTTCTGATTTTACTAACAGATCTTTTGCTTGCTAGGTAAACCTGAAGATATGTTAGCATAATACCGTTTGGCAGAACAGAAAATTATTTTTATTCACCTCTGTTTCATCTGTAAAGAAACGTTAGCATAACTAAAGAGTTCAAATACTATTCTTTTCTTGATGAAATAATGAAAACCCCCCAATGGGGCTAGATTAATAACAATTATTGTCTACCAACCCAATAATAATAATATTTTAATTTATAGAGCCTGGTCGTGCGGTTTACGCACTGGACTGTCGTGCAGACTTATCGATGGTCCCGCGTTCGAACCCTTCCCCCCCCCCCCCCCCCCCCCCCCGTCGTCCTGCGGGAGGTTTGGACTAGGAAGTAATTATCTTCAACTCTGAAGGAACATCCGAAATAAGTAAAACATTTTACAACTTGATGTAGGCTCAAGGCGCTGTGATAACATTACAAACATAAACAGGAGAGCTAAAATGACAAACTAATCTAAAAAAGTTTTTTCAACAGATAGGTCTTTATGTTCTTCTTGAATGTACTGTAGCATTTTGTCTGAGATCAATAAAAAAAAAACCATCTAGAATGCTATTTAACTTTTTTCCAATACTAGAATAAGTAAGTTTAGAAAACATAATAAGATTAGCCCAGGTCCAATAAATGCTGTGAGGTTTTTTCACATTTTCATTTCTATTAATACTAATTTATTGAAAGTAAACAAAAATGGGGTAGCCTTGTGGAATGGTAAAAACATAAATGAATTCTCAACTTGTATGTCCTGGAGTTCTTATCCAATTTCTCATTCATTCTCACATTCTCTATTTGACTTGCGCTGTCAAAGAAAATGTGTAGGCATAAGTACAATAAGGATTGCTTAAATTGTCAACTAGACATAGACTAAGCCAGTATTTTTGTATTACATATTGTGTCTAAATTCATTGTCTTTGGCACAATAGTTAAGGGCTCAGCATGTCTTTTATAGTAATTAGTCTTGAACTAAAAATTTAAAAAATTAATTTTAAATATTGCAGGGATTATTTTACAATTACTTAATGGTACTGTTGCCATGACAACACATAAACCTCCGGAGACAATAGCATGTGAAAGTTCCCCATGTACAAAGGGAGAATACTACAACCCTACCAGTTGTACTTGTAGGCCGTGCCCACCAGGGTAAGTAATACCTTGTTTGTACTTTAGGGGAATATTCACTAGTGTTATAGGTAAGGCTAACGTGATTGGGAAAGTGACGAGACTATAAATAGACTATTTTAGACGGAACTAGGGAATGATGGGATTTTAACAAAATAAGGTATTATGGGAAGATGACAGTTAAGTAACGAACTCACTCTTTTAGAGGAAAGAGGAAAGAGGCCAAACGTAGACGAGATCAGAAAAATGAAACACAGGATCGCAGCCTAGCGGAAGAAGCCTATAGGGAAGCAGATCTGAAAGTAAAGAGAAGCTGTCGGCAAGATAAACGGGACTGGATTGAGCAGAAGGGACAAGAGGCACAAGCAGCTGCAAGCAGAAATGACACAAAAACCCTCCATCGTATTGTCCGAGATCTCACTGGAGCAAAGAGTGGACATGGGGCACCAATAAAAGACAAGCAAGGCAAAACTTTGCTAACCAAAGAAGAACAGGATGCAAGATGGGTAGAGCACTTTAAAGAGACCCTTAACCAACTGTCGCCAGACCTAACTTACATATTCAAGGACCCCTCTCCAGACAATGATCTCAAGGTCAAGACAGACCCAATAACTGCTGAGGAGGTTACCATGGCCATAGCAGTGCTAAAGAATAACAAAGCACCAGGACTAGACATGATATCAGCAGAAATGCTAAAATATGGGGGACAGTGCATTGTTAACAGAATGACTGATCTCTTAAATCTCTGTTGGCGAACTTCAAAAGTCCCAGAGGACTGGCAAAAGGGAGTGATTGTAAAGCTTCCAAAAAAGGGCAACTTGGCAGACTGCAACAACTGGAGGGGCATTACTCTCCTCTCTGTCCCAGGCAAAGTTTTCAGCACTGTTTTGTTGAGACGGCTTCAACAGTCTGTAGATGAAAGGCTCAGAGAAGAACAAGCAGGGTTCCGAAGAGGCAGATCATGTACAGAGCAGATTTTCGTTTTACGAAATATCATAGAACAAAGTCTTGAGTACCAACAACGGCTAACGATCAGTTTTGTGGACTTCAAAAAAGCGTTTGATAGTGTCCACCGAGAATCACTATGGAAAATAGTTAGAGAATACGGTATCCCAGAAAAATTCGTCCAGATCCTACGACACCTTTACAGTCAGTCTAGTTGCTGCATTAAAACAGAAGAGGGAACAACCGAGTTTTTTACAATCGAGACAGGTGTGAGACAGGGGTGCATCTTATCTCCCTTCCTTTTCCTCCTAGCCATTGACTACATAATGAGGAGAGCAATGAACCAGACTGCCTTTGGTATTCCATGGCATGAACAACTCCGATTGACGGACTTGGACTTTGCTGATGATGTTGCACTACTCGGGGCTACAAATAAATGCATTCAAGAAATGACGGAGAGCCTAGACAGAGAGGCACCCAAAATTGGCCTCCGCATAAACTTGGATAAGACTAAAATTATGCGAGTGGGATATAAGGCAAAGGGTGTCCCCATCAGACTTGGCGAGTCAAAGCTTGAAGAGCTGGACAAGTTCACGTACCTTGGCAGCATCATAACAAATGATGGAGATGCTTACCATGATGTAGCATGTCGAATAGGAAAGGCAGGGAGCATTTTCCAAAGGCTGCAGCCTATTTGGACTAGCCAAGCCATTGGACTCGAGACAAAAATACACCTTCTCAACACAATCGTCATTCCAACTGCTACATATGCATGTGAGACGTGGAAGTCATCTGTCAAAATTGAGAAAACACTAAATGTGGCTCAACAGAGATGGCTGAGACGGATTTTGGGAGTCAGTTACACAGACCGGATCTCAAACAAGGAAATCCTATGCCGAACTGGGAGTCGAACACTTAGTGAGGTTGTGACTGAGCGTCGCATGAGGTTTGCGGGACATGTTCTACGTCAAAATGAATTACGCACACCAAGAGTTGCGATAACATGGAAGCCAAAACGAGGAAAGCGCAAACAGGGACGTCCTCGTATTACCTGGCGACACACCTTCATGGAGGACCTCAGAACAGTGGACACCAGATGGGAGGAGGCTTCAGACATTGCCAGTGACAGATCATTATGGAGACAGCTTGCCGCCCAATGCGCCGAACGGCGCGGGAGGACCTAAGTCTAAGTAAGTCTAAGTAAGTCTTTTAGCAAGCAAGATGTTAGTTTTGTTTTAGAACTGTGACATTAGGACTGTGTCCCATTATTGTGTATTAAATAATATTTCTCAAGTTTATAAAGTCTTATCAAGCTATTCATAGACTTTAATATATGTTGTGTGGTGTGAATCGAACTCCATTTAGTGATTTACATAAAATATCTAGAGCTACATTTTCAACAAAACACCACATTCAACACTAGTAACACTTTAAAACTTTTTACACTTTTACATTATAGAAACTTTTTTTTTTGACATATAGAATCTTTTTTGTTTTTAAGACATTTTAATAAAAACACAACTCATCGAGACCTGAAATGCCAGGCGCACAAGTTGCCATTGGTCCCAGAATGTAAACTAACAAAAAATGGCACAAACAAGTCAGATACGGAATGGGATTGTCCAACACTTGAAACAACATATGTTACCTCAGCGATATCTTCTGCACCTTCTTCACTTTCCACTCCTTCCACACCTTGGCCAGGTAAGCTGTCACTGTTGTTTAGGTTTACAATGAAAACTTTAAAAAACAATAATAATTTATAATTTTTTCGCCAACGCTTTTGTTTCAATAATGTTTTTACCATTAGGATAAGTCAAGATCAATGTACATTTATATTATAAAATTCTGATCACAATTTACTTTGTAGGTTAGGAAATATTATTGGATGCAAAATCCTTTCTTAAATTGGATTTAATATTTTTCAGGGAAATGTAAACTGTTGGTCCGTGAGATATATTTACTGCACTAAACATTTCACTTTTTTTTTTTCAGTTGAATCTTCATCCCAGACATTAGTCATCGTTATTGTTGTCATATCTGCCTTTTGTTTCATTCTAATCATCACAGTCATTATTTGGTAAGTCTAAAATAAAAAGTATTAGTATGTGTTAACTAGGTTCTAGACTTTTTTTTTAAAAAATATTGAGGAAAAGAAATCCTTGATCGTATTTTGTATCCATGTCAATTATTGTGGAAATGAAATCTTCCCTCATGTCTTATATCCATGTTAGCTAACGGGGGGAAAGAAGCGACTGTTTGCCTTAACTTGCAGGCCATGTAAAAGTCGTAAAAGAATGAAGTCAGATTGCATAGAGCACTTACACTTGTGACTGTGAAAACTTTTACTAGAGACCACTTGGAAATTTATTTATATATATATGCTTTTTTTGTGACGGTACGCACCGGTACGGTGTACCGGCACTTTTTTCAACGTGGGGGAAAAAATATTAAATTTTCTTGAATTTTAACATATATTATCAATTTATCACAGAGTACCGGCACCTTTTTCTTTTAAAAAAAAAAGCACTGTGTATATATATATATATATATATATATATATATATATATATATATATATATATATATATATATATATATATATATATATATATATATATATATATATATATGTCATCATCATCATTGGCCTCCTTCAGTCGTAGGACGACTATGGTTCATCTCAGAGCACACTTCCTCATGTGGCTGTGGAGCCCTATTTTGGAGAGACACTCCCATCCACAGATAGCACAGGTTAAGGTGGCTTTTGCTTCGGTGGTAGAAGAGCTGGCCATTTTTCAGATTGTGCGTTTTTCTTCCTGGGCTGAGACCCATGTACTTTCACTGTCCATCGCTTTCTTGGTCACTGTCTCTCTCCACCTGTTGCGGTCTAGAGCTATGTCTTCCCAATTGTCAGTATTGATGTTCACTGATTTGAGGTCATTTTTTATTACATCTATGTTTCTTGTGCCAGTCGCGAGTTAACCATAGAGGATGACTTTCGGGATGCGCTTGTCCTCCATCCGGCGAACATGTCCATATATATATATACATACATATATGTATATCATAGCTAAATACTTTTTTCTTTATTGAATTAAATTTTTTTGGACATTACTTCTTTCCACATGATAAGATCTAGAGCTATGTTTCTCTTAGCTATATCTTTACCAGTGAATTCTGAAATATTTTGTCAACAGTTGCATTTGGAGAAAAAAAAGCCCACATCGAAACAATATTAATTTCAATGCTGCTCAGCCTATGTTGGAAAAATCATCACCAGTTTAACAACCTGATGCATCATTATTTTGACATTGAACCTGGTGCATCACTAGTTTGACATTGAACCTGGTGCATCACTAGTTTGACATTGAACCTGATGCATCACTAGTTTGACATTGAACCTGATGCATCACTAGTTTGACATTGAACCTGATGCATCACTAGTTTGACATTGAACCTGATGCATCACTAGTTTGACATTGAACCTGATGCATCACTAGTTTGACATTGAACCAGCCTTTCCAGTTTGACATTGAACCAGCCTCTCCAGTTTGACATTGAACCAGCCTCACCAGTTTGACATTGAACCAGCCTCACCAGTTTAACATTGAAAGTGATGAACATCACCAATTTAATATTGAAAGTGAAGATCACCAGTTTAACATTGAACATTTTGAAATGCCGGTTAGTCAAGGGAAATAATCCTCATAATTTTTCAGACTCTTAATATTGGTAGAGATTAACATTCACTTTTAAACTATATAAAAAACTTCATAGACCAAGTTAATAGTAATTTAAGGTTGGCTCTGTGTCCAGGTTTTTTAAAATTATTTTTTGAATGTGTTTAAGTAGAGTGGTATCACTAATGAAACTTTCATATAAAATCAAAATCTCTTTTTTATATATTTATACATTTATAAATCTCATTGTATTTATAGCCACACATTTTTTTGTACTTTATACATATCAATAGAATTTTTAAAAAATTGTGTACTTTGAATAGAATATCTTGATAATTAAATAGTTCAGTAAATGTATGAAACTGTGATTTAAAAATCTTTGTATATTTAATAGAAGTATTGTTTTTATATTCACATGTAGTAATTCAATTGTTCAACCATAAAATGTTTTTTCATTGAGACTTATTGCCATAGAATTGTTTACATTTTGTTTTTTTTATAATGACACTACTTAAGACCCACGGGCTACATTCCTGCCATTGGCTACATTCCTGCCACTGGCTACATTCCTGTATTTTGATCGACACGACTTTTTCTTCGAATGTTTTACCTTCCCACCTATCTTTTTTGTCTTCCATGTTGGCAATACTTTTATTTCCTGTGTTCAAACTAAAATGTTTTTTCTTGAAAATAAATCATTTTTACTTTGAATTTTTCTGAACATTCAATCTGAATTGTCTTTTTAATGTGTTTCTCTATCCTTTGATCAAAAGTGAAAGTTTTCTGAATCTACACAATATTTCTTCCTTAAATTGGATCTATTTGAAGATTATAGTGGATTGGATCAAATAGAATATATTTTAAAAAAAAGTAATATTCATTCTAGAAGGAACTAATGAGCATGTGCTAATTGTACTAGTTTCAAATACTGTATCCTGTTAATAAAACCAAGAAAACAAAATTCTGGGTTTATCTTCCCACTTCCTCCTATCCCATGATCCCCCAAAACTGAAATACATTGATATTAATGGAACATAGAATACACTAGGCTAGATCTATGTCAAGATAAATGGATGCTGTGCAGTGCGTTATGGGTATTTTAACATAATTGTTTTCGGTATTTTCAACATTTTTTCTGCTTTGTAGCACATGGTTCACTGTGTCCAGCCAGACATGGACTTTTGAATCTAATAGCAAGTTGATGACTTTAAAATAATGTGTTTTCCATATTGTGATCATGGGTGACATTCAATTGTTAATTTTTGCTAAATCAAAGATGGTAACATAATTTAAAGTTTAGGGATAATTTAAAAGGACTCACAGAGAAAAAGACTTTGCAAATTATTTGTTCAGCTGAAGAATAAATTGCATTTTATTGCTTCAAGGTTTTACGTATTCATACATCTCTAAACTATTGTGTTCAATCTGCTGAAATATTTTTAGACTTAACAGTTTTGTTCTATATTGAATTACCATCCAAATAAAATAAAGTGCCTTGTTGTCTGTTTACTGAGCAACTATTTTAATGTATATATTGTATACTCAATTTCTCATTCCAATGTAAGCCTATGTTTTTAATGTCACTATTCATCTGAAAGCCAACTTGTCTTCCGATAATATCTAAATGTCAAGTTGTAGATCTAGTGAACAAATAGTAACAGATTTGGTGCCACTAATGTATAGAGTAAGTGGCGTCAATATATTGTATTGCTGATATGAACATATTCTATGACTGAAATCAACCTATAGTTTAGTTGAAGATAGCATATCCTATAACTGACATTATAGTTCAGCTGACATCACATGTAAAAAATGTGAGACAACAAAATGGAATATTCATAGTAGATGTACCTGTTTCATGATATACATTGTATACTAGTAGTCTTCCTAGTTCTGTGACTCCCTATATTATAGCCAAACGAGACTGTATGATAGCCTATCCAGGTAATGACTTTAATATAGTTTTCACATATAGCTTTTATATAGAGCTACTTTCATGCTTAAAGCATGCTCAGAGCGCTATTGTCCTATCTCATTTGTAGACCAGGAGGGGGAGGGGTATCTGGGAGAAGGTTTTTCCGTGCTGCTTTTAGGCGCTCAGTAAACACAACTCTGCTCGAGTCGGGTGTCAGACCTTGAGGCCCCTTCATTCTAGTTGAAATCTAAAGAACTGTTACAAAGGAATCGGAGTAAATTTGACATGTTTCTTTCTAATTGATGTACTCCTATATCTGTACCTATTTATAGCTGATGACTTAACTCTTTATTAGTTTTTTAGGTTAATTTCTGGTTGAGCACAAAGTTGGGAAACATTCAGCAAAACCAGTAAATGTCTAAAGATATTCATTACAATACAAAACTCATACAAATGTAATATTTGTATGACAATATCAAACATTCCAGGGACCACAGTGGTTGCAATAAAGGGAGACTATACATTTTTTTAAATGCTAGTTGTGTCTCAATGCTCACTGATATATGAGTTATCTTTCTTTAACTTGAAAATACTGCTCCAAAGCAAATTCAATGTGCATTCATGTTTAGCTCACATTGCAGTATTCACTTTGTCATGAAGCTGTTTATATCATGGAACTTGTTTCATTGTTACTTTGCATTGGTTGTGTGTAAATATGTTTATACAAGTTAATATTTATAAGTTGTTGTTTTGTCATAAAATTATTAATATGTACAATCAGTTGAATAAAAGTTTAAAAAAAAATTAAACTTAGTGTTTTCTCTGATGGTCAGTGAGTGAAGTCGTAATGAAAGCGTTCGGTCTGTATTTTAAGACTTGTCAGTCAGTGAGCTTTATTGATGTTTAAGTATCTTAAGTTTGAAAGATTTAACTAAATTATAATTTTAGTGGATGAACCAAGTTGAAACCAACAAGTTCGTGGAAGCTTTATCAATGCCGCCTAACATCTTAAAACCTTAATTGGTGCTTAGTCTTTCAAACAACAAGTAAATGAAATTTTAATATCCTTTCAAAATAAAGTCATTGTCAGCCTTTTGCTTTATCCAAAAAAAAGTTACTGCTGCTTTAATGTTATGGAGTTAATTTGTGTTTCTATGGTGACGGCGGGAAGAGGTTAGCGATTGGTTGTGAATAATGCAAGTTAGGTGGCATTCTCGTCATTTGTCTAAGGACAGACGACTCCAGAACGTGAGACTGAAAGGTTGTGTTATTGTAGTGAGCTAGATTTTGTTTAAAAATATTATTACAATAGTCTAGTATATTTATTTTATCTTATATCAATTTTATTTTGTCTATATTATAATAAGCTATATTTAGTATTGTTCACACAGAACATTTATGCTTTCAAACTTGGACTCATCATAAAACAATGACTCAGGAAATAAAAGAAATCGTACAACAATTCTCTCTCGTTATAAACATTATAAAATCACTGAAACTATCTCAAGGATGCGTAGCCTCCCTTGACGATAAACTTACACTGAAGGAATTCATTGAAACTGGTACTCGAAGTTCGAAGCGACATCACTTAAGTGGAGAGCACATATTCACTTATCATCATGAGCCGCCATGCACTGTACAATCTTGGAGTTTACTTTAAATTAGCTTTCTTTGACTCACACATTGATGTAAGGTGCAAATAATAAGTGTTTATTCATATGAAAAATAAAATAAGTAAAATTATCATATAACATAGCAAACATAATGAAACACTCAAAAAGACATAAAATAGAGGCACATTTCTTATTCCTTACGCTAGAACTAATTCATACAAGTGCTCCTTTTTCGCTAGTACCATCAGAGAATGGAATGGGCTGCATGAATCTGCCAGGAAAACCAACGATCTAGCAGAGTTTAAGACTTTAAGTCCTTGATTATTAATATGCATGACTAGATTGACACATGAAATCATCTGTTATCATCTTTTTTTGAAGTAACGTCTGTAAAATAATAGGCCTATAAGATAAGATAATTTTATTGATCCAATCAAATGGAAATTCAGTTTGACAACAATTGACAACATCAGCGTAACTACTGTACAAAAACAATAAAGATGCAAATATGAACAACATTCACACACGAAACACATACACACTCACAACCAGCTCTTTATGAATTTGACTTCTATGTACTCGATGACGACAGATGATCTTGTAACACTCTGACCGACAATGGGATGAAGGAGTTTTTAAATCTTTCAGTTTTAGTCCTAATGGAAAGGAGACGTAATATATAAGATAAGAACTAATAGTATATAATATAATAGCAATAGAAACAAATTGACACAGTAGTATAGGCCTACATGACTCGATTTGATAACTTTATTTAGTCATTGCTCAAGTTTAATTGGTGATGAATAAAATCAAGAGGCTAAACATAGTAAGGTACACCACAACAATATCAGGTCTTGAAAAGGGACTAAAATAAATAAATTATGGCTTTTATATAGTGCTACTTTCATGTTTATAGCATGCTCAGAGCGCTTTGGTCCAATCTCAGTAAACACAACTCTGCCCGAGTCGGGTGTCGAACCTCAAGCCCCCCTTCAAGCGCACTTAGCCTCTCGACCACGCTTCCCAGATTTACTAGATTCATTTTTATTGAGTCTTGCAGACCTGAGCTGATAGAGTTAATGTTCTTGTTGTTCTGTTTGGGAAATACAAGACGGGTTAACTCAAACAGTAATTCAATATCAATATATTTTACTTTAGATAATCAACCTCGTTACCCAACTGGTGACATATGCCTCTACAAAACTATGCAAGTTTTATATTGTATCTCATATAGCAGAGTGGCAGAAGGTCTTCAAGATAGGCCTACACTAAAGACTTTTCTATCTCAGGAAGCCAGGAAAATTAAGAATTGTCAAAATAATAATTACACCTTTTTATATAGCAACCATCAGTAGTCTAATTACCTTTGCCATCACTTGTTGGTAAGTAATTGTTCACTGGCAGAAATAAATCATCTAAATCAGTCGTTTCCAAACTTTTTTGTCTCGCAGACCCCTGGGGGTCTATATAGACCACTTTGGGAGTCACTGATCTAAATAGACAAATTAAAAAAGCATCGTACATCACTCGATCACAGTTGCCAACTCAAGAACTCGATTCAAATCAAATCAAAAGGCCTCCTTCAGTCGCGATGAGACTCTGGATCATCTCATGGAAATGAGATGACTGCCTGTGCATCAGCTGTGGTCAGAACAGTGTCGCCCACACATCAGTTCCCCCCTCTCCACGCAGATGATGTATCAAAAGGAACGACAGTGCCGATACAGTTTGGGTCAGCGTTGATGCAGGTTCTGCCAGTTCTGCTCAAGAACCATGTCTTTCCAAAAACACACACAATTATTAAAGACAGCCTGCACACAGTAAACCACAGTTACATCAGATCTTGACGAAGTGGTCGGCTCCTCTCTATTAAGGCTAGAACAGAAAGATATAAAAAAAAAAAAACTCCTTTATTCCACTTTCAATAAGGATGTTTCAAAGTAACTCACCTTCACCGAGACGAACACAGAAGCCTAATTCCTAAAGCACTAGTTGTGTATGTTGACGTAGGCTAAATATGTCGTGTGTGAATGTTATTCGTGTTTGGATCTATATTATTATTGTTGAAGTAGTAGTCGTGGTCGAGAAACTAAGTGCGCATGAACTTGGCTGGCTACCTATGAAGGGGGCTCGAAGTTCGACACCCGACTCGGGCAGAGTTGTTTATTGAGCGCCTGAAGGCAGCACGGAAAAACATTCTCCTAGATACCTCCTCACCCACTGGTCCACAACTGAGATTGGACCAAAGCGCTCTGAGCATGATGTAATCATGAAAGTAGCGCTATATAATTTAATTTAGGCCTAGTGAGATAGACAATTCCACTCATCTAATTCTAGAATTTTCATTTGTTTGGACCAATAAAATGATCTGATCTTATCTTACATTGTCTCCTATGAGATTGTCATGCTGATGTTGAAAATTCAGTCGCTTAAATTGACTAGTCGAGGCAGGGAAGAGTAGGCCTAATGTTCTATTTACCTTTGCCATTTTTACCTATCCCTTAGTCTGTTGGATGGTTGGGACACCATGCAAGATTTGTCCTCCGTCTTTTTGCCTTAGTAAGAACCTCCTTAGAATCCACCTTGTAAAAACAAAACTCACACCCATGGTGAGAAAACAAGGGATGTCTATAAATATGACTGACCTACTTGGTCAGTGTGATAGGTGTCTCATCCGGACACAGAAAATTGACCAATATTTAAGTTCGCCTTGACTCGGTCCTGCTCTCATTCGCTGGAGTGGTCAATCTTGCTGACCTCTTAAACTAGCATGTCCTAATTTTTGTTAAAACACAATAACATAAATAGCACACCGTGCAAATTGAAGACTCTCTGTTTTGATCAAGTTTTGGTCGTTGTATACGGACGAAAACATTCAGGTAGGTCAAGATTTAGTTATAATAACAT
This sequence comes from Biomphalaria glabrata, assembly GCF_947242115.1. Lineage (NCBI taxonomy): Eukaryota > Metazoa > Mollusca > Gastropoda > Planorbidae > Biomphalaria > Biomphalaria glabrata. Next base: position 1,278,658 of record NC_074719.1, read on the forward strand.
GTTGTATTAAAATAGTTTCTGTAGATTTTAACGATTTACTCTTTAGTAGGCCTACACTAGCAATTAGCCTCACAGTCCAACAAAAGATTCAAAATTAAAAGGCAATGCTTCCAAAAGTGAAACTAGAATTAAAATTGCTAATAGTGAATTATTCATAGCTCGTTTCAACCTATTATAGAGTTAAAATGTTTATATTATAATGAAAGAATCATTAGAATCATTTAGGAGGAGGGCTGTATAACTTCACTTTCACCTATCCCTTAATCTGTTGGACCATTGGGGCACCACACGAGAACTGTTGACCGTCTTTCCCCATTCATCTCTGTCCTTTGCCTTGGATAGAGTTTCATTCACTGGTGGCAGGCCCGTCCATTCTTTGGAGTTGTCTTCCCATCGCTTTCTCTGCCCTTTTCTTCTTCCTGGTTCTGTCCCCTGAAGAAAGGTCTTTGCGAGCCCTGAGGACCTATTGACAGTGGTTGGCAGTTTTACTAATGTAGCTAAAAAGGGGAAACTTTACATTTATAACCTGCTTAGGCCTATGCCAAGCGATATAAGCAATACACCAAGTTAGTCCTAGAGTCCCTTTTAATTTGAGGAACTTATATTGGAACAAAAGAAAGCAGTTAATAAATTACACTCTTTCAATTTTTTTTTATTCCAATTCAATTATTACGGTGGTCCATGAATTTTTTCATACACATTTTATTTTTAATCTTACTCTGTGGCGAATAAACTTTTAATGATAGTTTGAATGTTGTTTCTGTATTGAAGACACGCCCTACCCCAAGGCTGGAGGCGCGGTGGCTGAGCGGTAAAGCGCTTGGCTTCCGAACCGGGGACCGGGGGTTCGAATCCTGGTGAAGACTGGGATTTTTAATTCCGGGATCAGGCACCTCTGAGTCCACCCAGCTCTAATGGGTACCTGACATTAGTTAGGGAAAAGTAAAGGCGGTTGGTCGTTGTGCTGGCCACATGACACCCTCGTTAACCGTAGGCCACAGAAACAGATGACCTTTACATCATCTGCCCTATAGACCACAAGGTCTGAAAGGGGGAACTTTTTTTTTTTTACCCCAAGGCTAATGCTGAACAGCAGGTAATTGCCGCGGACAAAGTTCAAACTTGGAATCATCTTGACGGCAGTCCAAAGCGCATACCTCACGACCAGGCAGATATCCAATTAGCAGTAAGACGGGGAATATCCTTGATCTTTTTTTTTCAGTTTTTATGCCATATTCTGACGAATTCATTCGGTAAGCATATTTTGCCGACTTGGACACGAATATTATACTATAATTATACCTGGCTTGTAGATTCTATAATTTGTCAATGCTATAAAAACCGAAATTATTGCTACAGATGTGTAGATTTCTTTCTAGTTTTAACCCTTTCTTTCCGTAATTATTTTCTTCGTTTCGATAGTATTATTCGTTTCGCTCATTTGTATTTCACTCTCCTGTTAGGGTTAAACTTCAATCACTTTTTTTTGTTTGTCATCAGAAAATGTTTTATTTGGTATTACATTGTAGGACAGGGGTTCTCAACCTGTGGGTCGCGACCCCTTTTGGGGGGTCGATTGACGATTTCCCAGGGGTCGCCTAAGACCATCGAAAAATATATTGTTTTTGTCTATTCTTCAATAGCTGTGTGTGTGTGCTGGAGGGGGGGGGGGCGCGGCAGAGTGGGGGGGGGGGGTTGTAAAAAAGGGTCGCCGAGCCTAAAAGATTGAGAACCGCTGTGGTAGGAGAAAGCGTGCTCTATTTACACAACACAAAATTAAAGTTTATCAATTCAGAAATCAATTTAGTTTAATGGGGGTCAAATCAACGTTGGCATCGTCAATTAGGAGAGAAAGAGTTAAAATATGTCTAGCATAATTTGTTTTTTAAGACTTTGTGAACCACGCCCTCCATTCTCCATCGGTGGGTACAATGTTATCTTATCTTATATAATACAGACGTTACTTCAAAAAAAGAAGATGATTACGTCCTACGCGTCATGCATTTAGTCATGCATGTTAACCTATGACCTTAAATATTTAAAATGTTATGGTGAAGGACTTTGGGTACAGACAGTGAAATTTGGTATACATAAACTTTTACCAACACAATACATATCACTTCACTCTATGACACCGGAAGTGTGCAATCGTAGGCCTACTGTCAAAGATTAGCATTCTACTACAATCGTAACAATGTTGAAGTTCCTACTAGACTTTATGGGGCTGAGTATTTCCTTATTTTTCTTTATTATTATTCTTTCTCATTTATACTTAGGCCTATCTTGAATTAATTAGCATAATATTGTTATATATCATTCTTTAAGGGAATAAATGTAACATTTACAGTAAAGACACAGAGTTTGCCATTCTGTGAATAAAAAGTCAAATTATTTATCATAGTTATCTCCATCAATTTTCACTAGACATTTGTTTACTTCTTTTGCTAATAGCTTTCATTTTCTTCTATTCTTAGAATACTAATAAATAACCAATCAAAATAGAAATGGCGGAGAAACCAACCAATCAGAATGTATCTCTACGGAGAGTCCATCTTACTTTTGGCATTGTGACAGACATTCAATACGCAGATTGCAAGGATGGAATGGACTATACCTATACGCGTCGCCGTTACTATAGAAACGCCTTGAATCAAGTAAAAGCTGCCATTCTGTGCATGTCTACAAATAGCCATGCAGTAAGTTTCCTTCTACAACTAGGGGACATCATTGACAGAAAGTCCTCTACTCAAGGTGCAGAATCGTGTCGGAAAGCACTGAACAGTGTGCTCAATGTTTTATCATCTCTACACAGACCTATTTATCACGTGATCGGAAATCATGACCTCCAATGTTTTCCTAGGACTTTTTATATTGACTCGCTTCTGAAAAACATTTCTAGAAACATGTCGTCTGCAACGTTTCCTCACCTACACTATACATTTTTAGCCCACGAAAAGCTTAGAGTAGTCGCCCTTGATACATTCGAAATCAGTGTACTGGGCTATGAGGACCAATTGGACAATGTCAGCTACAAGCTAGCACAGGAGATGATAAGGGCGCATAATCCAAATGTTGACACTAGTGATATCACTGGATTAGAAGGTGTCAATCGAAGGTGGGCATCTTACAATGGCGGCGTCAGTAAAGATCAGTTGCAATGGCTGGCACAGGTTTTGGAGAAAGCTAAATCGTGTGAAGAAAATATTATCATTATAAGTAAGTTGCATTGCATGTAAAGAGATAAATTATAAAAAATATCTAAAACGAGCCGACCGTCGGGGTAGCATACGCCCCCCTCCTCTTTTTTTTTCTTTTAAGCCTCGCTCTCTCTCACCGCGGAAAGTTACGTGGGGTAGCTCTAGTCCGACTTGCAGAAATAAAAGAGTTATCATTCCATGACTTTTTTTTTATCGTGGTGTACCGCATGGTTGGGCCATGAAGAGAATTATATATAGGCCTATAGAAGATACTTTCTAAACAAAGAAGGTTTATATAGAGTCAAGGGAGAACACTGTTCAATCGCCGCCATATCTCTCAGTGTTGCAAGGTTTATCTCCTCTTAGCTTATTACTTTCTATTTTTTTAAAACTAATTCGTTACTTTTTTTTTTATTCACGTTTAGTAATCGACAATGAATAATTGTGACAAATTTCAACTTGATCCAAGAGTGGGAAGTGGGAGAAAACATTTGTAAAAGATTCCACCCAGACAGACAGACAGAGTGTATTGTTTTTGGCTTGTCTTTTTTTCGTTGCTGTCGGCTATTCTTCTTGCCTGTTAGCTTTGAAGCACCCATAAACTGAGTGTTTATTCCGCTATCATTTAGGAAGCTCTTTGTTCTGTCTTTATGATCCATTTAACTCTTTCTCTTCGTAATTATGTACCCCATTCTGGTGGGATCAACGCTGGTATCGTCAGTTAGGAGAGAAAGAGTTAAGAAGGCCTTCCATTGTACATCCAGCTCTCCATAAAATAATGATTTAGGAGGTGGACTGTCAGACTCAGAAACAACATGCCCAGACCATTGTATTTGGGGTCTTCTTGCTTTGATATGAATAATATCAGTGACATGTGTAACATTTCTGGTGCGTGTGAATCGTGTGATCCAACCAATGTTTGAGTATAACTTGGATTAATATTCCAAAACAAAGGAAATTTTGATCAGTTAAGTAATATCTCAAACATGATTTATTCACTAGCGTGATTGTGGGATATTAATTCCATTACATCTTTATTTGTTACGAGACCTATTTTTTTTTTTTTTTTTTTAAGGAAACCTCAGAATTTGCGCTATTCAGTTTTAGCTTTATCATCATAGGAATCCTTGGGCCTTAGGCCTCTTTTCTTTGCCTCTTTTTTGGGCTTTATGTGCCTCTTTTATGGGCTTTTGTGGGCTTTTTTTTAAATATGTTTTTATTTGTAAGTTATCATAATTCACAAGTATTAAATCATAAACAATTACGGCTTTATTAAACTAAAAATATAATAATAGTAATAGAAATATTATTTAATATGAGAAGAAATTCTAGTTTAAGTATCTTTGAATAAAACAATTTGCTTCAAATGTAAAGACCAGTGAGGGAGTATTTGAAATGTAGAAATAGCTCGGAAACGAAAATGGTTGAGATATTCTGAACTAGATAAATTAAAAGTTTCGTATTTTGGAAATATAGGGAAAGTGTAATAATACATGTTTATATATATATATATATATATATATATATATATATATATATATTTAACAACAAAAATCAACTTACAGCCCATGTTTCTTAACTTACCAGCCCATGTTTCTTAACTTACAGCCCATGTTTCTAACCTTACAGCCCATGTTTTTAACTTACAGCCCATGTTTCTTAACTTACCAGCCCATGTTTCTTAACTTACCAGCCCATGTTTCTTAACTTACAGCCCATGTTTCTAAACTTACAGCCCATGTTTTTAACTTACAGCCCATGTTTCTTAACTTACCAGCCCATATTTCTTAACTTACAGCCCATGTTTCTTAACTTACAGCCCATGTTTCTTAACTTACAGCCCATGTTTCTTAACTTACAGCCCATGTTTCTTAACTTACAGCCCATGTTTCTTAACTTACCAGCCCATGTTTCTTAACTTACAGCCCATGTTTCTAAACTTACAGCCCATGTTTTTAACTTACAGCCCATGTTTCTAAACTGACAGCCCATGTTTCTTAACTTACCAGCCCATGTTTCTTAACTTACAGCCCATGTTTCTTAACTTACCAGCCCATGTTTCTTAACTTACAGCCCATGTTTCTTAACTTACAGCCAATGTTTCTAAACTTACAGCCCATGTTTCTAACCTTACAGCCCATGTTTCTAAACTTACAGCCCATGTTTCTAAACTTACAGCCCATGTTTCTAAACTTACAGCCCATGTTTCTAAACTTACAGCACATGTTTCTTAACTTACAGCCCATGTTTCTAAACTTACAACCCATGTTTCTAAACTTACAACCCATGTTTCTAAACTTACAGCCCATGTTTCTTAACTTAAAGCCCATGTTTCTAAACTTACCAGCCCATGTTTCTTAACTTACAGCCCATGTTTCTTAACTTACAGCCCATGTTCCTTAACTTACAGCCCATGTTTCTTAACTTACAGCCCATGTTTCTAAACTTACAGCCCATGTTTCTAAACTTACAGCCCATGTTTCTTAACTTAAAGCCCATGTTTCTAAACTTACCAGCCCATGTTTCTTAACTTACAGCCCATGTTTCTTAACTTACAGCCCATGTTCCTTAACTTACAGCCCATGTTTCTTAACTTACAGCCCATGTTTCTAAACTTACAGCCAATGTTTCTTAACTTACCAGCCCATGTTCCTTAACTTACAACCCATGTTTTTAAACTTACAGCCCATGTTTCTAAACTTACAGCCCATGTTTCTTAACTTACAGCCCATGTTTCTTAACTTACAGCCCATGTTTCTTAACTTACAGCCCATGTTTCTAAACTTACAGCCCATGTTCCTTAACTTACAGCCCATGTTCCTTAACTTACAGCCCATGTTTCTAAACTTACAGCCCATGTTTCTAAACTTACAGCCCATGTTCCTTAACTTACAGCCCATGTTTCTAAACTTACAGCCCATTTTTCTTAACTTACAGCCCATGTTTCTTAACTTACAGCCCATGTTTCTTAACTTAGAGTCCATGTTTCTTAACTTACAGCCCATGTTCCTTAACTTACAGCCCATGTTTCTAAACTTACAACCCATGTTTCTTAACTTACCAGCCCATGTTTCTTAACTTACAGCCCATGTTTCTTAACTTACAGCCAATGTTTCTTAACTTACAGCCCATGTTTCTAAACTTACAGCACATGTTTCTTAACTTACAGCCCATGTTTCTAAACTTACAGCCCATGTTTCTAAACTTACAGCCCATGTTTCTAAACTTACAGCCCATGTTTCTAAACTTACAACCCATGTTTCTAAACTTACAGCCCATGTTTCTTAACTTAAAGCCCATGTTTCTAAACTTACCAGCCCATGTTTCTTAACTTACAGCCCATGTTTCTTAACTTACAGCCCATGTTCCTTAACTTACAGCCCATGTTTCTTAACTTACAGCCCATGTTTCTAAACTTACCAGCCCATGTTTCTTAACTTACAGCCCATGTTTCTTAACTTACAGCCCATGTTCCTTAACTTACAGCCCATGTTTCTTAACTTACAGCCCATGTTTCTAAACTTACAGCCAATGTTTCTTAACTTACCAGCCCATGTTCCTTAACTTACAACCCATGTTTTTAAACTTACAGCCCATGTTTCTAAACTTACAGCCCATGTTTCTTAACTTACAGCCCATGTTTCTTAACTTACAGCCCATGTTTCTTAACTTACAGCCCATGTTTCTAAACTTACAGCCCATGTTCCTTAACTTACAGCCCATGTTCCTTAACTTACAGCCCATGTTTCTAAACTTACAGCCCATGTTTCTAAACTTACAGCCCATGTTCCTTAACTTACAGCCCATGTTTCTAAACTTACAGCCCATTTTTCTTAACTTACAGCCCATGTTTCTTAACTTACAGCCCATGTTTCTTAACTTAGAGTCCATGTTTCTTAACTTACAGCCCATGTTCCTTAACTTACAGCCCATGTTTCTAAACTTACAACCCATGTTTCTAAACTTACAGCCCATGTTTCTAAACTTACAGCCCATGTTTCTAAACTTACAACCCATGTTTCTTAACTTACAACCCATGTTTCTAAACTTACAGCCCATGTTTCTAAACTTACAACCCATGTTTCTAAACTTACAACCCATGTTTCTAAACTTACAACCCATGTTTCTAAACTTACAGCCCATGTTTCTAAACTTACAACCCATGTTTCTAAACTTACAACCCATGTTTCTAAACTTACAACCCATGTTTCTAAACTTACAGCCCATGTTTCTAAACTTACAGCCCATGTTTCTTAACTTACAGCCCATGTTTCTTAACTTAAAGCCCATGTTTCTAAACTTACAGCCCATGTTTCTAAACTTACAGCCCATGTTTCTAAACTTACAGCCCATGTTTCATAACTTACAGCCCATGTTTCTTAACTTGCAGCCCATGTTCCTTAACTTACAGCCCATGTTTCTTAACTTACAGCCCATGTTTCTTAACTTACAGCCCATGTTTCTTAACTTACAGCCCATGTTTCTTAACTTACAGCCCATGTTTCATAACCTACAGCCCATGTTTCTAACCTTACAGCCCATGTTTCTTAACTTACAGCCCATGTTTCTAAACTTACAGCCCATGTTTCTAAACTTACAGCCCATGTTTCTAAACTTACAGCCCATGTTTCTAAACTTACAGCCCATGTTTCTTAACTTACAGCCCATGTTTCTTAACTTAAAGCCCATGTTTCTAAACTTACAGCCCATGTTTCGAAACTTACAGCCCATGTTTCTAAACTTACAGCCCATGTTTCTAAACTTACAGCCCATGTTTCTTAACTTACAGCCCATGTTTCTAAACTTACAGCCCATGTTTCTAACCTTACAGCCCATGTTTCTAAACTTACAGCCCATGTTTCTTAACTTACAGCCCATGTTTCTTAACTTACAGCCCATGTTTCTAAACTTACAGCCCATGTTTCTTAACTTACAGCCCATGTTTCTAAACTTACAGCCCATGTTTCTAACCTTACAGCCCATGTTTCTAAACTTACAGCCCATGTTTCTAAACTTACAGCCCATGTTTCTTAACTTACAGCCCATGTTTCTTAACTTAAAGCCCATGTTTCATAACTTACAGCCCATGTTTCTAACCTTACAGCCCATGTTTCTTAACTTACAGCCCATGTTTCTTAACTTACAGCCCATATTTCTAACCTTACAGCCCATGTTTCATAACTTACAGCCCATGTTTCTAAACTTACAGCCCATGTTTCTAAACTTACAGCCCATGTTTCTAAACTTACAGCCCATGTTTCTTAACTTACAGCCCATGTTTCATAACTTACAGCCCATGTTTCTAACCTTACAGCCCATGTTTCTTAACTTACAGCCCATGTTTCTAAACTTACAGCCCATGTTTCTTAACTTACAGCCCATGTTTCTTAACTTACAGCCCATGTTTCTTAACTTACAGCCCATGTTTCTTAACTTACAGCCCATGTTTCTTAACTTACAGCCCATGTTTTTAAACTTACAGCCCATGTTTCTTAACTTACAGCCCATGTTTTAAAACTTACAGCCCATGTTTTAAAACTTACAGCCCATGTTTTTAAACTTACAGCCCATGTTTCTTAACTTACAGCCCATGTTTTAAAACTTACAGCCCATGTTTTAAAACTTACAGCCCATGTTTCTTAACTTACAGCCCATGTTTCTTAACTTACAGCCCATGTTTCTTAACTTACAGCCCATGTTTCTAAACTTACAGCCCATGTTTTTAAAATTACAGCCCATGTTTCTTAACTTACAGCCCATGTTTCTTATCTTACAGCCCATGTTTCTAAACTTACAGCCCATGTTTCTAAACTTACAGCCCATGTTTCTAAACTTACAGCCCATGTTTCTAAACTTACAGCCCATGTTTCTTAACTTACAGCCCATGTTTCTAAACTTACAGCCCATGTTTCTAAACTTACAGCCCAAGTTTCTAAACTTACAGCCCATGTTTCTAAACTTACAGCCCATGTTTCTAAACTTACAGCCCATGTTTCTTAACTTACAGCCCATGTTTCTTAACTTACAGCCCATGTTTCTTAACTTACAGCCCATGTTTCTAAACTTACAGCCCATGTTTCTAAACTTACAGCCCATGTTTCTTAACTTACAGCCCATGTTTCTTAACTTACAGCCCATGTTTCTAAACTTACAGCCCATGTTTCTTAACTTACAGCCCATGTTTCTTAACTTACAGCCCATGTTTCTAAACTTACAGCCCATGTTTCTTAACTTACAGCCCATGTTTCTTAACTTACAGCCCATGTTTCTTAACTTACAGCCCATATTTCTTAACTTACAGCCCATGTTTCTTAACTTACAGCCCATGTTTCTAAACTTACAGCCCATGTTTCTTAACTTACAGCCCATGTTTCTTAACTTACAGCCCATGTTTCTTAACTTACAGCCCATGTTTCTTAACTTACAGCCCATGTTTCTAAACTTACAGCCCATGTTTCTTAACTTACAGCCCATGTTTCTTAACTTACAGCCCATGTTTCTAAACTTACAGCCCATGTTTCTTAACTTACAGCCCATGTTTCTAAACTTACAGCCCATGTTTCTAAACTTACAGCCCATGTTTCTAAACTTACAGCCCATGTTTCTAAACTTACAGCCCATGTTTCTTAACTTACAGCCCATGTTTCTAAACTTACAGCCCATGTTTCTAAACTTACAGCCCATGTTTCTTAACTTACAGCCCATGTTTCTAAACTTACAGCCCATGTTTCTAAACTTACAGCCCATGTTTCTTAACTTACAGCCCATGTTTCTTAACTTACAGCCCATGTTTTTTAACTTACAGCCCATGTTTCTAAACTTACAGCCCATGTTTTTAAACTTACAGCCCATGTTTTTAACCTTACAGCCCATGTTTCTAAACTTACAGCCCATGTTTTTAAACTTACAGCCCATGTTTCTTAACTTACAGCCCATGTTTTTAAAACTTACAGCCCATGTTTCTAAACTTACAGCCCATGTTTCTTAACTTACAGCCCATGTTTCTTAACTTACAGCCCATGTTTCTAAACTTACAGCCCATGTTTCTTAACTTACCAGCCCATGTTTCTAAACTTACAGCCCATATTTCTAAACTTACAGCCCATATTTCTAAACTTACAGCCCATGTTTCTAAACTTACAGCCCATGTTTCTTAACTTACAGCCCATGTTTCTAAACTTACAGCCCATGTTTCTAAACTTAAAGCCCATGTTTCTAAACTTACAGCCCATGTTTCTAAACTTACAGCCCATGTTTCTTAACTTACAGCCCATGTTTCTAAACTTACAGCCCATGTTTCTAACTTTACAGCCCAAGTTTCTAACCTTACAGCCCATGTTTCTTAACTTACAGCCCATGTTTCTAAACTTACAGCCTATGTTTCTTAACTTACAGCCCATGTTTCTTAACTTACAGCCCATGTTTCTTAACTTACAGCCCATGTTTTTAAACTTACAGCCCATGTTTCTAAACTTACAGCCCATATTTCTTAACTTACAGCCCATGTTTTTAAACTTACAGCCCATGTTTCTAAACTTACAGCCCATGTTTCTTAACTGACAGCCCAAGTTTCTAACCTTACAGCCCATGTTTCTTAACTTACAGCCCATGTTTCTTAACTTACAGCCCATGTTTCTTAACTTACAGCCCATGTTTCTTAACTTACAGCCCATGTTTCTTAACTTACAGCCCATGTTTCTTAACTTACAGCCCATGTTTCTTAACTTACAGCCCATGTTTCTAAACTTACAGCCCATGTTTCTTAACTTACAGCCCATGTTTCTTAACTTACAGCCCATGTTTCTAAACTTACAGCCCATGTTTCTTAACTTACAGCCCATGTTTCTTAACTTACAGCCCATGTTTCTAAACTTACAGCCCATGTTTCTAAACTTACAGCCCATGTTTCTTAACTTACAGCCCATGTTTCTAAACTTACAGCCCATGTTTCTTAACTTACAGCCCATGTTTCTAAACTTACAGCCCATGTTTCTAAACTTACAGCCCATGTTTCTTAACTTACAGCCCATGTTTCTAAACTTACAGCCCATGTTTCTAAACTTACAGCCCATGTTTCTTAACTTACAGCCCATGTTTCTTAACTTACAGCCCATGTTTTTTAACTTACAGCCCATGTTTTTAAACTTACAGCCCATGTTTCTAAACTTACAGCCCATGTTTTTAAACTTACAGCCCATGTTTTTAACCTTACAGCCCATGTTTCTAAACTTACAGCCCATGTTTTTAAACTTACAGCCCATGTTTCTTAGCTTACAGCCCATGTTTCTTAACTTACAGCCCATGTTTCTTAACTTACAGCCCATGTTTCTTAACTTACAGCCCATGTTCCTTAACTTACAGCCCATGTTTCTTAACTTAAAAGCCCATGTTTCTTAACTTACCAGCCCATGTTTCTTAACTTACAGCCCATGTTCCTTAACTTACAGCCCATGTTTCTACACTTACAGCCCATGTTTCTAAACTTACAGCCCATGTTTCTAAACTTACAGCCCATGTTTCTTAACTTACAGCCCATGTTTCTTAACTTACAGCCCATGTTTCTTAACTTACAGCCCATGTTTCTTAACTTACAGCCCATGTTTCTACACTTACAGCCCATGTTTCTAAACTTACAGCCCATGTTTCTAAACTTACAGCCCATGTTTCTTAACTTACAGCCCATGTTTCTAAACTTACAGCCCATGTTTCTTAACTTACAGCCCATGTTTCTTAACTTACAGCCCATGTTCCTTAACTTACAACCAATGTTTCTTAACTTACAACCCATGTTTCTAAACTTACAGCCCATGTTTCTTAACTTACAGCCCATGTTCCTTAACTTACAGCCCATGTTCCTTAACTTACAGCCCATGTTTCTTAACTTACAGCCCATGTTTCTTAACTTACAGCACATGTTTCTAAACTTACAGCCCATGTTCCTTAACTTACCAGCCCATGTTTCTTAACTTACAGCCCATGTTTCTTAACTTACAGCCCATGTTCCTTAACTTACAGCCCATGTTTCTTAACTTAAAAGCCCATGTTTCTTAACTTACCAGCCCATGTTTCTTAACTTACAGCCCATGTTTCTTAACTTACAGCCCATGTTTCTAAACTTACAGCCCATGTTTCTTAACTTACCAGCCCATGTTTCTTAACTTGCAGCCCATGTTTCTTAACTTACAGCCCATGTTTCTTAACTTAGAGCCAATGTTCCTTAACTTACAGCCCATGTTTCTTAACTTTCAGCCCATGTTCCTTAACTTACAGCCCATGTTTCTAAACTTACAGCCCATGTTTCTTAACTTACAGCCCATGTTCCTTAACTTACAGCCCATGTTTCTTAACTTACAGCCCATGTTTCTAAACTTACAGCCCATGTTTCTTAACTGACAGCCCATGTTTCTTAACTTACAGCCCATGTTTCTTAACTTACAGCCCATGTTTCTTAACTTACAGCCCATGTTTCTTAACTTACAGCCCATGTTTCTAAACTTACAGCCCATGTTTCTTAACTTACCAGCCCATGTTTCTTAACTTACAGCCCATGTTCCTTAACTTACAGCCCATGTTTCTTAACTTACAGCCCATGTTTCTTAACTTACAGCCCATGTTTCTAAACTTACAGCCCATGTTTCTTAACTTACAGCCCATGTTTCTTAACTTACAGCCCATGTTTCTAAACTTACAGCCCATGTTTCTAAACTTACAGCCCATGTTTCTTAACTTACAGGCCATGTTTCTAAACTTACAGCCCATGTTCCTTAACTTACAACCCATGTTTCTAAACTTACAGCCCATGTTTCTAAACTTACAGCCCATGTTTCTAACCTTACAGCCCATGTTTCTTAACTTACCAGCCCATGTTTCTAAACTTACAGCCCATGTTTCTAAACTTACAGCCCATGTTTCTAAACTTACAGCCCATGTTTCTTAACTTACAGCCCATGTTTCTAAACTTACAGCCCATGTTTCTAACCTTACAGCCCATGTTTCTAAACTTACAGCCCATGTTTCTTAACTTACAGCCCATGTTTCTAAACTTACAGCCCATGTTTCTTAACTTACAGCCCATGTTTCTAAACTTACAGCCCATGTTTCTAAACTTACAGCCCATGTTTCTTAACTTACAGGCCATGTTTCTAAACTTACAGCCCATGTTCCTTAACTTACAACCCATGTTTCTAAACTTACAGCCCATGTTTCTAAACTTACAGCCCATGTTTCTAACCTTACAGCCCATGTTTCTTAACTTACCAGCCCATGTTTCTAAACTTACAGCCCATGTTTCTAAACTTACAGCCCATGTTTCTAAACTTACAGCCCATGTTTCTTAACTTACAGCCCATGTTTCTAAACTTACAGCCCATGTTTCTAACCTTACAGCCCATGTTTCTAAACTTACAGCCCATGTTTCTTAACTTACAGCCCATGTTTCTTAACTTACAGCCCATGTTTCTTAACTTACAGCCCATGTTTCTAAACTTACAGCCCATGTTCCTTAACTTACAGACCATGTTTCTTAACTTACAGACCATGTTCCTTAACTTACAGCCCATGTTTCTTAACTTACAGCCCATGTTTCTTAACTTACAGCCCATGTTTCTTAACTTGCAGCCCATGTTTCTTAAATTACAGCCCATGTTCCTGTGGTATGTGACGATGACCAGTACCTGGCCTGGAACTTTTCAGAAATTGTTGATGTCATAGCGCAGTTTGAGTGTGTCATAGGCGTATTCTCAGGACACAGACACGAGGGTGGGAGTTCTAAAGTCGGAACCATACATCATATTACATTTCCAGGAATCATTGAAACGCCACCGGAAGTCCACGCTTTTGCAGTCTTACAAATGACAGACACAGATTTGGAAATAATTGGGGTAGGCAGAGTACCATGTTATAGAATACCACTTTGTTACCCTGTTAAATAATAGAATACCACTTTGTTAGCCTGTGAAAGAATAGAATATCACTTTGTTACCCTGTGAAAGAATAGAATATCACTTTGTTAACCTTGTGAATAATAGAATATCACTTTGTTACCCTGTGAAAGAATAGAATACCACTTTGTTACCCTGTGAAAGAATACCACTTTGTTACCCTGTGAAAGAATAGAATACCACTTTGTTACCCTGTGAAATAATAGAATACCACTTTGTTAGTCTGTGAAATAATAGAATACCACTTTGTTACCCTGTGAAATAATAAGAATACCACTTTGTTACCCTGTGAAATAATAAGAATACCACTTTTTTACCCTGTGTAATAATAGAATACCACTTTGTTACCCTGTGAAATAATAGAATACCACTTTGTTACCCTGTGAAATAATAGAATACCACTTTGGTACCCTGTGAAATAATAGAATACCACTTTGGTACCCTGTGAAATAATAGAATACCACTTTGTTACCCTGTGAAATAATAGAATACCACTTTGTTACCCTGTGAAATAATAGAATACCACTTTGGTACCCTGTGAGAATAGAATACCACTTTGTTAGTCTGTGAAAGAATAGAATACCACTTTGTTAGTCTGTGAAAGAATAGAATACCACTTTGTTACCCTGTGAAAGAATAGAATACCACTTTGGTACCCTGTCAAAGAATAGAATACCACTTTGTTACCCTGTCAAATAATAGAATACCACTTTGTTACCCTGTGAAATAATAAAATACCACTTTGTTTCCCTGTGAAATAATAGAATACCACTTTGTTACCCTGTGAAATAATAGAATACCACTTTGTTACCCTGTGAAATAATAGAATACCACTTTGTTACCCTGTGAAATAATAGAATACCACTTTGTTACCCTGTGAAATAATAGAATACCACTTTGTTACCCTGTGAAATAATAAAATACCACTTTGTTTCCCTGTGAAATAATAGAATACCACTTTGTTACCCTGTGAAATAATAGAATACCACTTTGTTACCCTGTGAAATAATAGAATACCACTTTGTTACCCTGTGAAATAATAGAATACCACTTTGTTACCCTGTGAAATAATAGAATACCACTTTGTTACCCTGTGAAATAATAGAATACCACTTTGTTACCCTGTGAAATAATAGAATACCACTTTGTTACCCTGTGAAATAATAGAATACCACTTTGTTACCCTGTGAAAGAATAGAATACCACTTTGGTACCCTGTGAGAATAGAATACCACTTTGTTAGTCTGTGAAAGAATAGAATACCACTTTGTTAGTCTGTGAAAGAATAGAATACCACTTTGTTACCCTGTGAAAGAATAGAATACCACTTTGGTACCCTGTCAAAGAATAGAATACCACTTTGTTACCCTGTCAAATAATAGAATACCACTTTGTTTCCCTGTCAAATAATAGAGATGCATTTTATAGAATGGTTTAACACTTTGTTATCCTGTTAAATAAGAGCATAGAAATAAGAGAATATTAGTTCATATTTATACTTATATTTATGTAGTGAAATGAACATCATGATATACAAATAAAATATGTTATAGAATACCATTTTGTTATCCAGTGAAATAAGTGTTCGCTGTGTTATATATTTTTGTTGTCAAGTGAGGAAATAGAATATCTTGTTGATAGAGAATTTGGTTTTTGTTGAACATTTGAAATAGAAAAAGCCCGCAGAATTGTGCCTGAAGACTGCGTACCTGTAAAGTCAAGTCATATGACAGAAGAAATAGGAAGGTGGGATGATTGGAAAAAAAAAGGAGAGAGAGATATAAAGATAGAGATAAAGAGATAGAGAAAAAAGAGATAAAGAAAGAGATTAGAGAGATAGAGAGAAACGAGATAAAGATTGGGAGAAAGAGAGAGATAAAGATAGAGAGAAAGAGAGAGAGAAAGATAATGAGAAAGAGATAATAGAGAAATAGAGAGGAAAAAAAGAGGCAAAGATAGAGAAAAGAGAAAGATAGCACGAAAGAGATATTTAAGAGCGATACAGGATGAGAAAAGAGATAGAGAGAGATAAAGCTGGATAAAAGAAAGTGAGAAAGATAAGTGAGAGAGAAAGAGAGAGAGAAAAAAAGTGAAAGAGAAAAAGAGAAAGTGTGAGAAAGAGAGAGAGAGAAAGATAAAGAGAGAGAGAGAGAAAAGAAAAGAAAGAGATAGAGAAGAAAAAAATCTAAACAAAATAATTCCTACAGTAAACAAAAACTGTTATCATTTTAATTGGTAACTTCTATTCCATGTGCACTTCAATGTCTCCGTAAACACAGATACAAAATGAACATTGTTACGTTTCTTTTTAACTTGTAAAAGTTCTACTTTTATATTATTCTATCATCACATTTAATTTGTTGTTGTTGTTGTTGTTGTTGTTGCTGTTTACATTCTATTTCTGAAAAAAAAAAAATCTAATGTCGCATACAACTAATTGTCTGTAACAATGAATGCCGTATACAACTAATTGTCTGTAACTATGAATGCCGTATACAACTAATTGTCTGTAACAATGAATGTCGCATACAACTAATTGTCTGTAACTATGAATGTCGCATACATCTAATTGTCTGTAACTATGAATGTCGCATACAACTAATTGTCTGTAACAATGAATGTCGCATACAACTAATTGTCTGTAACTATGAATGTCGCATACATCTAATTGTCTGTAACTATGAATGTCGCATACAACTAATTGTCTGTAACTATGAATGTCGCATACAACTAATTGTCTGTAACTATGAATGTCGTGTGCAACTAATTGTCTGTAACAATGAATGTCGCATACAACTAATTGTCTGTAACAATGAATGTCGTATACAACTAATTGTCTGTAACTATGAATGTCGTATACAACTAATTGTCTGTAACTATGAATGTCGTCTGCAACTAATTGTCTGTAACTATGAATGTCGTCTGCAACTAATTGTCTGTAACAATGAATGTCGTATACAACTAATTGTCTGTAACTATGAATGTCGTATACAACTAATTGTCTGTAACTATGAATGTCGTCTGCAACTAATTGTCTGTAACAATGAATGTCGCATACAACTAATTGTCTGTAACTATGAATGTCGTCTGCAACTAATTGTCTGTAACTATGAATGTCGTATACAACTAATTGTCTGTAACTATGAATGTCGTCTGCAACTAATTGTCTGTAACTATGAATGTCGTCTGCAACTAATTGTCTGTAACAATGAATGTCGTATACATCTAATTGTCTGTAACAATGAATGTCGTATACATCTAACTGTCTGTAACAATGAATGTCGTATACATCTAACTGTCTGTAACAATGAATGTCGTATACATCTAACTGTCTGTAACAATGAATGTCGTATACATCTAATTGTCTGTAACAATGAATGTCGTATACATCTAACTGTCTGTAACTATGAATGTCGCATACAACTAATTGTCTGTAACTATGAATGTCGTATACAACTAATTGTCTGTAACTATGAATGTCGCATACAACTAATTGCCTGTAACTATGAATGTCGCATACAACTAATTGTCTGTAACTATGAATGTCGCATACAACTAATTGTCTGTAACTATGAATGTCGCATACAACTAATTGTCTGTAACTATGAATGTCGCATATAACTAATTGTCTGTAACTATGAATTTCGCATACAACTAATTGTCTGTAACTATGAATGTCGTATACAACTAATTGTCTGTAACAATGAATGTCGTCTGCAACTAATTGTCTGTAATTGTCGTATACAATGAACTACATTTAAAAATAATCTTCAAGTTAAAAGATTTGTCATGTCAAACTTTTGGCCAACAATAACATACATACATGGGTCTCAAATTACTTTTATCTCTGCCAATAATATTGTGTAATATAATACAACTACAACATATAGCTGTTATAGATCAGGGGTTCTCAACCTGTGGGGGGTCGATTGACGATTTGCCAGGGGTCGCCAAGGACCAACGAAAAAATGAATTGTTATTGTCTATTCTTCTATTGTTGTATGTGTGAGCGGGGGGGGGGGTCGCAGAAGAGTGGGGGATTGTATAAAAGGGGTCGCCAAGCATAAAAGGTTGAGAACCGCAGTTATAGATGATCTACAATACCATGCTAGTAAAGTAAAGTAGAGTTCCCCTTTTCAGACCTTGCGATCCATGGGGCAGAGGATGTAAAGGTCAACTATTTCTTTGGCCAACGATGAACGAGCAGGGCGTCATGTGACCAGTACAACGACCAACCACCTTTACTTTCGCCAATGAAAGTCAAGTATCCTAAAATCCCGAATCCCAGTTTTCACCAAGATTCGAACCCAGGACCCCTGGTTCGGAAGCCAAGCGCTTAATTTTATAAATGTGGAGTCCCCATGCGAGATACTATGCTATTGGCTTATAATTTGCAACATTTTGTTTGATTCCAGTTATGGTATGGTAGAAAGTCTTGGGTTATATCTGTGCACTATGCTTTAATGAGCCTACAGCTAGGAGATTTGAACCAAGACCCTAAAGACTTTTAAAAAGTTACCCCCCCAAGAAAATAATTTTGACTTGTACTGTATAACCCTGCCCTTTGCGAAATCTCCAGACTCAAGATGACGAGTTATCACCCTTCTTGTTCCCGAATGAAACAAAAACGTCTGTACTTGAGGTATCCATATTTGTTATCACTACTTGAAATTATTTATCAAAGTCAGACTTGAGATAGTTCAATTTGCTGAACCCGTGTTGGTTTCCCTTGTGTTATATAAGACTTCAGTTCTAACAACACCGTAATCTCGTGGGCATTAGGCTTCAAGCTAAAAATACCTTTAAGAGTCATCCAGTAAAAATATCATTACATTAATGTATAATCTGTTTCTTTAAAAAAAGTTTCTTTTAAAGAAAAAAAAATTCACCATTCTTTTAAAGATTTTTAGATCTATATAATAACAGAAATGCTTCAATATTTATTTTTAAATATAGCGGGAAATCGAGAAACATTTATGTGTGACGTAGTAACCATGGTGCAAGGTGCAAGAAGCGAAAGTGCACAACTTGTAGCAGCAAAATCATGGTGCACTAGTTGCACCTAATTAATACTAAAAGTGGGTCAACTGTCTTGCGATTGCATTTCTTCACTTTCTGTGAGTTTTCGTTTTAATAAAGCGGAGTTAGTGCTTAGGTTAGTTTCGTACTTTTCTATTAATTGAATTTAAGATGTAGGCAGGCTTATGTTTCAAATGGTCAACTTTTGAGAGAGAGAGAGAGAGAGAGAGAGAGAGAGACATATAGACAAAGAGAGAGAGAGACAGACAGACTGACATAGAGACAGAGAGAATGAGAGAGTGAATGACAAAAAGAATGAGAAAGAGAGAAAGAGAAAATTATATGGAGAGCTCACTGCACAGTTCATCTCATATATTGGTTTAGTCATCTGAACGCGCCAACATGAACATGAGAACGAGGAAGAGAGAGAGAGAGAGAGAATGAAGGAGAGAGAATGAGAGAGAGACACAGACAGAAAGAAAATGAGAAGAGAGAGAGAGAGGTAGAGAGAATGAAGGAGAGAGAATGAGAGAGAGACACAGACAGAAAGAAAATGAGAAGAGAGAGAGAGGTAGAGAGAATGAAGGAGATAGAATGAGAGAGAGAGACACAGACAGAAAGAAAATGAGAAGAGAGAGAGAGAGAGGTAGAGAGAATGAAGGAGAGAATGAGAGAGAATGAGAGAGTGAGACACAGACAGAAAGAAAATGAGAAAGAGAGAGAGGTAGAAAGAATGAGAGAGAGACACAGACAGAAAGAAAATGAGAAGAGAGAGAGAGGTAGAGAGAATGAAAGAGAATAAGAGAGAGAGAGACAGAAAGAAAATGAGAAGAGAGAGAGAGAGGTAGAGAGAATGAAATAGAGAGAATGAGAGACAAAGACATTGAGAGACAAAGAGTGAAGGAGAGAGAGAGAGAGACTGGCTAAGTATAACAAAGAAAACTTATGCTCTCCATGGCCCGGTTCCGGCCAAATTTTGATGCCCGTTGCCGACACTGTGGAGAGTCGGTGGAAACAGTGACGCATCTTTTGCAAGAGTGTTCGCAGCTCCGAGAGCTGCGGGGTAGTTTGTCTGCAGAGTCACTTGACCTGTATGGGAGCTTAAAGTCACTACGCCTAACTGCAGAGTTTCTCGCCAAGGCTCTACGAGAGGACTGATCCTTCCAGCCTTACTACCAATTGGAGTTCATCTCAGGTATCGTTAGATGCGCTTATTAATGGCCACTAAATCAATATCAGAGGATTGGGAAACAAAATCTTGGAAGCGAAATCTCACCCGAAGAACAATTACAATACAGTAATATAAAGTCTACGCATATGGGGCTCGGAACCGTGTATTAAACTCTTTCCTGCTAAGGCCGCCTGTGGCTAGAGAGAGTGAGCCAGAGGTTGTATTGGTGTTGGTACAAACTAGATGTAGAAGATACAAGAACAATATCTAATAAAATACCCAGAAAGACACAAAGATAAAGGCACATTCCTCGTTCCATATGCTAGGACAAATCTGCAATAATGCTCCTTCTTCCCTAGTGCTATTAGAGCATAGAATGGGTTGCTTGAGCCAGCCAGGAAAACCCGTGACTTGGCAGAATTTTAGTCATTGGTTAACATGCATGACTAAATGCATGACGCGTAGGACGTCTGTATTTTATAAGATAAGAAGATAAGACCTATGTCGAATGCGCAGGAACCAAGGGCGCGCAACTTTGAACAGGAAGACCAATGGCTACACACCGGCCAAATGTCTACACGCCGGCCAAATGTCTACACGCCGGCCAAATGGTATTCGGTAAAGAAGTTGGTTACCCGGTAGAAAAGGGGTTCTCAACCTGTGGATCGCGACCCCTTTGGGGTTTCGATTGACGATTTGCCAGGGGTCGCCTTAAACCATCAAAAATGTGGATTGTTTTTGTCTATTCTTCTATTGTTCTATGTGTGTGTGTGTGTGGGGGGGGTCGCGTCAGAGTGGGGGATTGTAAAAAGGGGTCGCCGAGCATAAAAGGTTGAGAACCGCTGTGCTAGAACGTTAGAGTGCTAGGAGATAAACAATTAAACATAACAGCGACTACATAACAGAGTGGTGACCCTACGAAACCTCGATATGATAAGAGAGCCAACACTTATGTGTTTCAAAAACATGCATTTGTTTGGCTGGACAATCCATTTGCATAGAAAGAAAGATTGTCGGAACTACACAAAGTCCCACACCAGACAGAAGTCTCAAAAGTAAAGTAGCAATTATACATAAAACACTGAACCATAATCTTCAAATACAAAAACAAAATTGAATAAAATACTCTGAAAGACACAAAGATAAGATCACATTTCTCGTTCCATATGCTAGGACAAATTTGTTCAAATGCTCCTTCTTCCCTAGTGCTATTAGAGCATGGAATGGGTTGCCTGAGCTAGCCAGGAAAACCAGTGACTTGACAGAATTTAGGTCATTGGTTAATATGCATGACTAAATGCATGACGCGTAGGACGTAATCATCTTCTTTTTTGAAGTAACGTCTGTATTATATAAGATAAGATAAGATAAGATAAGATAAGATCCTAAAGTTTAAACGATTCCCTGATTTGATCTATGGGATTCCGAAGGATGGTCAGACCCAATGCACAAGAATAGTTTGTGGTTTTAGTGTGAAGAAACAAAAGAGACCGAGTCTGGGACAAACAGACCTTGGAAGGGGACAGTACTGTGGACCTAATATGCCCTCTAAACACTTTAGTAGACATGGATAGCTTCCCTTTTTGATTTTGTTTGACCGGTCAAGTGCGTCCAGTCAGATATGTTTTTTTTTTTGTTTGTTTGTTGTGCGTGGGTGTGTGCGAATAACTATTTCAGACACACAGGCAGAGTGTGTACAAGTGAAGATTTCCTTTGAACTAAATAAAGAAATATTGAGATCTTGTAAGAGTTTTTTTGGACGATGTATGAATTCATTGGATTATTGTTCAAGTTATTTTTTTAGTTAGCAATTCATCATATCGGACTAAAATACAGAATTTTGCGACCCGAAATGGCATCTATAAACAGAAAGAGAGCAGCTGCTGGATAATTGGTGAGTCTCCTAAAATATTTAACTTCATCATGCATATCAAAAATAGATTATGATTTTCTAGATGTCTGTGCTAGTATGTGGTTGAAGTGTAGCGCCCCATGTATGACTGAACCTTAATTGAAGCATGTGTATATAAATAATACGGAAATTTATTGTTCTCTGTATTTACCCGGACTAATGACCCAAGCAAACCTGGAAGAGGTCAGTCATCAGTGTAGCTGAGGGTACTGGAATGACATGGGAGCAGATGAAGAAAGCTGCTCAGAACCGAGTTTGGTGGAGAGGTGTGGTTGCGGCCCTATGCTTCCCTGGGAGAGCATAGGATTCAGTAAGTAAGTAAATACTACCCTACTCTGATGACTAAACAAGTATTTCAAGTTGTGAAAAGATTGGAAGTATTTAAAGATTGCTTTTCCTGACTGCTCAGGCAACCCATCTTATGCTCTAATGGTGCTAAGGAAGAAGGAGCCCCTGTAAGTGTCTGTCGTGGCATAGCGAATAAGAAATGTAGCTTTCTCTTTGTATCATTCTAAGAACTTTATTAGGTGGAGAGTTTTGGAACTTCTATTTCAATTTTTATGAATTATTGCTACTTTTACTATTTAGTCTTCTGTCCTGAAGTGTTTAGTGGTTTCACTAATCGGTTTTAGTGGTTTCACTAATCGATTTTTTTAGTGGTTTCACAAATCGGTTTTAGTGGTTTCACTAATCGGTTTTTTAGTGGTTTCACTAATCGATTTTTAGTGGTTTCACTAATCGATTTTTAGTGGTTTCACAAATCGGTTTTAGTGGTTTCACTAATCGATTTTTAGTGGTTTCATTAATCGATTTTTAGTGGTTTCACAAATCGGTTTTAGTGGTTTCACAAATCGGTTTTTAGTGGTTTCACAAATCGGTTTTAGTGGTTTCACTAATCGGTTTTTAGTGGTTTCACTAATCGATTTTTAGTGGTTTCACTAATCGATTTTTAGTGGTTTCACAAATCGGTTTTAGTGGTTTCACTCATCGGTTTTTAGTGGTTTCACTAATCGATTTTTAGTGGTTTCACAAATCGGTTTTAGTGGTTTCACTAATCGGTTTTAGCCTCTCAGCCACACATCTCTCTACTTGTAGGGAACTTGAAGTTTGTCTGTGACTACCCAGATGTGAATGTTAGCTTGTTATAAATCTCAAGTTTCTATGTTATCGTATCTAGAGGACAAATTGAAAATAAACCACATTTTAACTTATCTGAGCTCAATCTAGTAGAACCGAAGTAGGCTGATTTAGCTTACTGCCTTATTTTGTAATAAAGCCTCTTTCAAAAAAAAGGTGATGGGTGGTGCGGGCTGCACGGGGCATCAAGTGGTGGGGGCATTAAACTGAGGACAAACTTTTTCAGTAATTGTAATTACATAAATAAAAACAAACACTTCTATTTGTTTTGGTCATTCGTTATGTCCTATATTCTTTCTTGAATTAAATTAAATGTAAGCTGTAGACCAGCATGAATCAAATTTTATCAGACTTGTTTAAATCTCTGAAGGTAACTTCACTTTTAGGGGGAGCGGTGGCTGAGTTGTTAAGTGCTCGGCTTCCGAACCTGGCGTCCTGAATTTGAATCTCGGTGAAGAATGGAGATTTTGAATTTCGGGATTTTTAGAGCGCCCCTGAGTCTAATGGGTACCTGCCTTTAGTTGGGGAAAGTAAAGGCGGTTGGTCGTTGTGCTGGTCACATAACACCCTGCTTGTCAACCGTTGGCCATAGAAACAGATGACCTTAGATGATCGCAAGATCTGAAGGAAAACTTTAACTTCACTTTTACATTTTTTTTGAAGCCTTATATGATGTTATATCATTGTAAATGCATTGGTTATGTTCAAGCTTATAATGGTGGTTTTTTTTTTTAATTACAAATTAGTAATGATCAAATCTCATTTTGTGGACCAGTGGGGGAGGGGGTATCTGGGATAAGGTTTTTCAACCGCTCAGCAAACAAAACCCTGCTAGAGTCGGGATTCGAACTCGAGCCCCCTTGTAAGGTGGACAAGCCGTAACCAAGCGGTTTTAGCCTCTGAGCCACACATCTCTCTACTTGGAGGGAACTTGAAGTTTGTCTGTTACTAGGCAACAATAATGACATCAAGGCTCAAGATTTAAATAAGCAAGAGAGGGAAATATGGAAAAAAATATCTGTAGAGACTCTTGGACATAATGCGTTTTCTCTTAAAGCAGAATCCTCAGATGGAAATCAATCTCGATGGTTCTCTTAGCGACACAGACAAAAACGAACTTAGTTTATAGGGGCTTCTGGTAGGCTTATTATCGCAGTTTCTCCAGAAGTCTCCGAACTTCCAAAACAAGCATCTATTGGGCTTTAGAGCAGGGGTTCTCAACCTGTGGTTCGCGACCCCCTTGGGGGTCGATTGACAATTTTTCCAGGGGTCGCCTAAGACCATCGAGAATATGGGTTGTTATTGTCTACTCTTCTATTGTCGTATGTGTTTGGGGTGGGGGGGGGGGGGTCGCGGCAGAGTGGGGGATTGTAAAAAGGGTCGCCGAGCTTAAAAGGTTGAGCACTTCTGCTTTAGAGTTTTATTTTTAGAAATATTCCAGTTCGCAAATATTTCTATTTTGATTCGCACATTTTTTTTTACTATTGCAGTAAGTGTGGCTAGATACAAGTGAAGTTTTTCCAAGCTCACTTTGATGAAGTAATAGTTACAATCAACGATGGAAAATTTACGACTCACTAATTTGGCAATTCCGTCTGTTGAACAAGACCATGTGGAAAAAAAAACTGAATTCGATAAAATTATCGATTGTTTTTCGGCGAGTAAGCACGTGAGGTTCACTTGTCTTATCTTTTTTGTAAAATCGATTTTTTTTGCTAACTAGCAATGCTAAAATAATGAATACACTTTATTTCGAAATTAGAATATTTTAGCTGTTTGAAAACTTTTTTGTTGTGGGGCATTATGGGGAAGTGCTGCACAGGGCATCAAATACCCTAGCAACGCCACTGAATTATTTGCTCCACCTTTGTGGTCGAAGATGAGCCACATTTCTCATTGTTTGAAACCTTTTATGTTGTGGGGCATCATGAGGAAGTGCCGCACAGGGCATCAAATACCCTAGCTACACCACTGAATTATAGCTCCTCCTTTGTGGTCCTCATTTACTATGAACTCGAAGATGACTATTAAGTCCAATCCTCGCTTTGAAAAAGTCGGCCGTACACATGGCATGGGTAACTTGTGCCTTCTGCAGATAGGCCTGCTTCTTCTCTCAACCTTTTGCTAGCCCTGCGTTCTTCCTGGCTGTTTTCCTTGCCTCCTACTCCTATCTTGACACTCCGCATGAGGACCGATCGAGAGCTAGTGTTTCCCACCTCGTGTAGGTCAATGACCGAAAAGTTAAAAAAAAAATTGTTCTCAAACTTCTTTCTTAGAAAACTGTAAAAAAAAAAATAATAAAAAATATATATAAACAAATATTCCCTTAATTAACTAAGGGGATATTTGTTCTTTGCGGGGGAGGAAGTTAATACTGTCCAGTTTGTTAGGCATAGTCATTTCTTTGTACATGGCTCTGCCTGTGTTTCCTGATGCCCGTTGGTTGAACAATCTACAATTTTCCAACTAAGAACAGGACACACACCTCTGTTAAATTAACCATCTGAACAAAATAAACTCCACACAACTCCCTCTTTGCAGACACTGCGCCCACCCTTATGAAACCTTAAGCCATATCCTCTTTGAATGCTCCCTTCCTAATCCATCTTAGGCAGACCCTACTTCCACTACAGCCCAACATAACCAATACCCATGTACGGCAGTGCTGAACAACTGAAGAAAACAGCACACTTTTTTTTCCTTGGCACAGTCTGCAAAAGAGCTCACAGCTCAGCAGCAATAAAGCTGATTAGAAAAAGAAAAAGAGGGGGATATTTGATGATTATAAATCTTTTTTACGCGTCATAAAATAGCTTCTCAGTTTTCTACTTAAAATGTGAACACGTTTTTATTTAGCTTTACAATCGACTCATTTTCTTGTCTCTGTTTGATAAATATTCCTTCGATCCGTATCTCTAGGCGTAGTTTAACAATCTTTGTATTTGCGGCTCAAATCAAGAATTAATTTTTATATGCCGTTTATATGTCGTTGTTTTATTCAACAGCCAAAATTTCTTTAGAAACAAATATGTTTGCTTATTATATGTTTCACACAAAAAATGTAAAGATCCGTTCACTTTTCTAGGTAGGTTCTTCGTTAAGAGAACCAGTGTCATAAACGCGCAAAGGTTAAAGGTCATGGACCAATCTATCGGAGAAAATGTGCCGACGTTACGGTGAGCTGGATGGAACCACGTCGCGGGCCGGATCTGTCCCGCGGGCCGTATTTTAGGCATCACTGGTGCATGTCAATATCACACGCCTCGAGAAAGCTGTTGAGTGTGTCTTTGTAACGCTTGTATTGACCCCTCCTGAGAGCGCTTTCCTGCACACAGCTACCCATAAAGTCGTTTGGGGAGGCGATTTTCAGGCAACCTCCCATCGAAATGGGGACCTTTTTTTTCTGTGGCGTGAGTACTGCTCATATGTGACAACTGCAGGATTTCAACATCTGCTATGTGGTCAAACCTGATGAATATTTTTCATAGACACTTGGAATTAACCTTGTGTAAGCGGCGAAAGGGAATGAACTCTAAGTCTGAGTTAAAACACAAGAAAGGGAGATGATAAAGAGAATAGAAGTTTAGACTGGGGCATGTTTAGAAAAGTATTAGATGACCGTTTCTGGAACTTCAAAAAGAAAGTTTAAGATTAATCAACTTTTGTTGTGAGATTCATAAATTAATATGTCACAGACTTTTATCAATCAAAAACATCCAGGGAAAACACATAAACAAGGGAAACAAACCACTTCATGTCAACAGAAACCATTCTCTGCGGAAAATGTGTAGAGGTTACACATATTCACCTCGTGGTCCCCGTACTTCGGTACTAGGAGCGAAGCTAGGTGGCATGTTTAGTCAGGATTGATTTCTAAGACTTTATATGTGTCAGTGCCTGATATTAAATACGCGATAACCTGTACTCCCATCGGGCGACATTTGCTATCAGGCAGAACAAATCTTTGGCCTCTTTTGAGGAATATAAATAAATTTTGACAGAGGCACAAAGTTAGACTCTCAACAAAACTTTAAGCTGAAGTAAAGAAACAAAACGTATCATTCGAAGGTAGCACTATTGTATATAGATAGCATTACAACATTAAAGGTAGCTCTGTAACATAAAAAGTAGCTATGTAACAGAACTGGTAGCTCTGTTACGTGAAAAGTAGCACTAAATAAACAGCTATACAGTACAAAGTCAGCTTTGGTTTTAAAACCATGTTTGTTTATGTTGATTGCTTAGCAGTGTGGTGCAGGTGGTTATTCGATGAGTTTTACTTCTTCTTCTTCTTCATCGTTCTCATTGTAATGTTGGAGTGTTCATATGACTAGACCAATACATGAGATGAACTGCGCAGTGGTTTCCAAATCAGGGAGCTCTCCATATAGTTTTCTTTCTATTTGGGGTGATTTGGGGCCAGTGTCTTATACGGGCCTCTTGGTAAAGAGAGCAGTTTTGGAGGACGTGGTCGGCATTTTCTGGTGATACTCCACATGGGCAGATTTCACTGGTTCCAATTTTGAGCTTCCGGTACATGTTTTGTCGCATTCTGTGGTGTCCGGTCCTGAGTCGAAAGATTAGGTCTTGTCGGGATAGCTTAGAGTAAGCGTCATCTTGTGATTTGGATGAGAGCTCGTCCATTTCTCATTTATTTTATTTACAATTAATTTCTTCATTTCTTCTGGATAGAGTGCAGAGTTTATTTGTGAGCCAGTTCTCCCACTCTTGGCGAGTGTGTCAGCCTTCTCATTTCCTTCTAGTTGTATATGAGCTATGAGTTTGACATTTTCAACTATTTCCAGGTTTAATTCTGTATCTAACTTCACTGTATGCCCCAATCTCGGCTCCCACACTTAGTCCAGTGTTTTCATAGGTCGTTCTTTTACTTTACATAGTAATGGCTTGGACATTTCTTTTCCGGTTTTAAAACTTCCCGCAGAAAAATGTCTTCATGACCAATTAGTCACACATTGATAAAATAAAAATTCGATAAATCTTTAAATTTTTTTTTAGAAACAAGGACACTATTAACAGCTTAAGATGTATGTCCAAGTGACTTTCGTTTTGAGTTTGGTTGTACTATGTCAAGGTCACAGACTTCCTGCAGCGCCACCTGGTGACAGTAGTAAGTAGCTTTTTCAAGTTATTTGTAGTTTTTGTTTCCTTTTGATTTCTTTCAAGACATAAAAGGTAATTGAATAGAACAAAACCTGATCATTTCATTTTTTTTCTTTTACTATGTCTACGATATAGATTAGAGATGACAAATGTCAATCTAGAAAAGCTAGCAGTATTTAATAGTAATATGCTTTTATTCCTGGGCGGTAAGAAAGTTGTTTTTTGACTTCTGAGACATTAAAAAGAAGAACCTATCGCAATGTTAAAATGACGAAACAAAATATTTTCAATGATTTGACTGAAAGAAAAGTCAATAAGTTGGAAGATATTTGGATTTACGAAAGATTTTTTTATCATCACTCCTTCTTTTCCTGACACAAACCTAGGTTTAACTATCTAGTTTTTCTGACAGCAACTGAGGTTTAACTGTCTAGTTTTTCTGACAGCAACTGAGTTTTAACTATCTAGTTTTTCTGACAGCAACTGAGGTTTAACTGTCTAGTTTTTCTGACAGCAACTGAGTTTTAACTATCTAGTTTTTCTGACAGCAACTGATGTTTAACTATCTAGTTTTTCTGACAGCAACTGAGGTTTAACTATCTAGTTTTTCTGACAGCAACTGAGGTTTAACTATCTAGTTTTTCTGACAGCAACTGAGGTTTAACTATCTAGTTTTCTGACAGCAACTGAGGTTTAACTATCTAGTTTTTCTGACAGCAACTGAGGTTTAACTGTCTAGGTTTTCTGACAGCAACTGAGGTTTAACTATCTAGTTTTTCTAACAGCAACTGAGGTTTAACTATCTAGTTTTTCTGACAGCAACTGAGGTTTAACTATCTAGTTTTTCTGACAGCAACTGAGGTTTAACTATCTAGTTTTTTTTTACAGCAACTGAGGTTTTACTATCTAGTTTTTTTACAGCAACTGAGGTTTAACTATCTAGTTTTTCTGACAGCAACTGAGGTTTAACTCTCTAGTTTT
This sequence comes from Biomphalaria glabrata, assembly GCF_947242115.1. Taxonomy (NCBI): domain Eukaryota; kingdom Metazoa; phylum Mollusca; class Gastropoda; family Planorbidae; genus Biomphalaria; species Biomphalaria glabrata. The sequence continues at coordinate 1,308,136 of NC_074719.1, forward strand.
TCTGACAAATGTAAAGTTCTTTTAACAATAAAAGCACACATTTTCATTGCAAAAGTTTTATTGTCTAGACCCAAAGTGTTTTGACATTTTTTATGAGCATTTAAAAAAAAAATTGTGCGAACAATATCTCATTTATCTTGCAGGTTCATTGTCTGAACAAAATCTCATTTATCTTGCAGGTTCATTGTCTGAACAAAATCTCATTTATCACGAACATCTGAGTGACGCCTATGAACTGTTTTGGAACTTCAACAAAACCCACATAATATTCAAGACAGAAGTGAAGACAAATGGTAAATATAATTCTGAGAGAAGCCAGGATTCAGTTTTTGTTTTTAAATTTTTTATCTGCCACAATCGTTTTGTGATGATTTTTTTTATTCATTTTATCTAGAAGCCAATTTATGTTGATTTGAAAACATGTAAAATTTCTGGAATTTCTGTTTGAATGTTGGAATTGCAGCTTTTAAATATGACTCTTAATGTGACGTACCCACTCGTAGGCTCTTTTTATAGACACACTGAAGTGATATAATGTCGATGTAGTTTGATGTACAATGCCTTCAAACTCAATCACAGAATACCCTATAATATAAATCTATATAATACTCTTAACATTTCACTGACTGATTGATGTATGTAGTTATGTATCAAGAAATCTCAGAAACTGCTGAACGGTTCCGCATGAAATTTCGTACTCAGGCTCCTTTTACCTTATAGGAGCTTGCTAGGAAACGGTTTTGAGCGTCGAAAGTTGCGTAAAACCACATACTTTCTGTTAAACCTTTTGACTTTTTTTTCCTCGGCAATTCCCACAAAAGGCCGCATTCTATACATAAATACAAATATTTGGCTTTAGATTGATTGCTATTAGACCATGTTTAATTACTGACACAGCTGTTACATTTCATTTATTATATATAATGATGCCTTGTGTTTTGTATAAACAGGATATATTGGTTTTGGACTCTCACCCAACGGAGCAATGGCGCATTCTGATGTCATCATTGGTTGGGTCAAAGATGGGAACTCGTTCTTCCACGTAAGTCTGCTCTGAGCTTAATGAACATGTCACGTGATGTCATTAACCCTTAAGACGCGTGTGGTAGTTTAGCCTCGAAACACTAGCATTGTAAATCCATTTTGAATGCACTCATTGTAAAAAAAGATCAGCACTTAAAGGGTTAATAAGTGCTGGGTTTTGCCTAAACAATGCTTAGGGCCGCCTATTTGCTTTAGGGCACCGAAAATTGTTTCATGGATATTTTCAATTATTTTGAAGAAAAAGCAAAGAAACAAAATCTCCTGACGTTGAATACAAGGGGCCCCATATCTCATATAGTTTAGACCTCTAGGGCTTTATCAAATCTAAATTTGGTCCTTTAATACCATATCTCATATAGTTTAGACCTCTAGGGCTTTATCAAATCTAAATTTGGTCCTTTAATACCATATCTCATATAGTTTAGACCTCTAGGGCTTTATCAAATCTAAATTTGGTCCTTTAATACCATATCTCATATAGTTTAGACCTCTAGGGCTTTATCAAATCTAAATTTGGTCCTTTAATAAAAAATGAAATTTTTAAGAAAAAAAACTAAGTTTCATTTTGATTCATTTGCTTATTTGTTCTAAATATAATTTCCTTGTAGGTCCCACACTTGTACATACACACATAATACGTTCCTTTTTTCTACTGAAATTTTTTTCATGCAACTTTTAGGAAAAGTATCTACCTATACCTATGTTATTCAACATGATAGTCAATGTACCTATACTTATGTTATTCTACTTGATAGTCAATGTACCTAAACTTATGTTATTCTACTTGATAGTCAATGTACCTAAACTTATGTTATTCTACTTGATAGTCAATGTACCTAAACTTATGTTATTCAACTTGATAGTCAATGTACCTAAACTTATGTTATTCAACTTGATAGTCAATGTACCTATACTTATGTTATTAAACCTGATAGTCTATGTACCTATACTTATGTTATTAAACCTGATAGTCTATGTACCTATACTTATGTTATTCACCTTGATAGTCAATGTACATATACTTATGTTATTAAACCTGATAGTCTATGTACCTATACTTATGTTATTCACCTTGATAGTCAATGTACATATACTTATGTTATTAAACCTGATAGTCTATGTACCTATACTTATGTTATTCACCTTGATAGTCAATGTACCTATACTTATGTTATTAAACCTGATAGTCTATGTACCTATACTTATGTTATTCAACTTGATAGTCAATGTACCTATACTTATGTTATTAAACCTGATAGTCTATGTACCTATACTTATGTTATTAAACCTGATAGTCAATGTACCTATACTTATGTTATTAAACCTGATAGTCAATGTACCTATACTTATGTTATTCTACTTGATAGTCAATGTACCTATACTTATGTTATTAAACCTGATAGTCAATGTACCTATACTTATATTATTAAACCTGATAGTCAATGTACCTATACTTATGTTATTAAACTTGATAGTCAGTGTACCTATAGTTATGTCATTCAACTTGATAGTCAGTGTACCTATACTTATGTTATTCTACTTGATAGTCAGTGTACCTATACTTATGTCATTCAACTTGATAGTCAGTGTACCTATACTTATGTCATTCAACTTGATAGTCAATGTACCTATACTTATGTTATTCAACTTGATAGTCAATGTACCTATACTTATGTCATTCAACTTGATAGTCAGTGTACCTATACTTATGTTATTCAACTTGATAGTCAATGTACCTATACTTATGTTATTCAACTTGATAGTCAGTGTACCTATACTTATGTTATTCTACTTGATAGTCAGTGTACCTAAACTTATGTTATTCTACTTGATAGTCAGTGTACCTATACTTATGTCATTCAACTTGATAGTCAGTGTACCTAGACTTATGTTATTCTACTTGATAGTCAATGTACCTATACTTATGTTATTCAACCTGATAGTCAATGTACCTATACTTATGTTATTCTACTTGATAGTCAGTGTACCTAAACTTATGTTATTCTACTTGATAGTCAGTGTACCTATACTTATGTCATTCAACTTGATAGTCAGTGTACCTAGACTTATGTTATTCTACTTGATAGTCAATGTACCTATACTTATGTTATTCAACCTGATAGTCAGTGTACCTAGACTTATGTTATTCAACTTGATAGTCAATGTACCTATACTTATGTTATTCAACCTGATAGTCAATGTACCTATACTTATGTTATTCTACTTGATAGTCAGTGTACCTAAACTTATGTTATTCTACTTGATAGTCAGTGTACCTATACTTATGTCATTCAACTTGATAGTCAGTGTACCTAGACTTATGTTATTCTACTTGATAGTCAATGTACCTATACTTATGTTATTCAACCTGATAGTCAATGTACCTATACTTATGTTATTCTACTTGATAGTCAGTGTACCTAAACTTATGTTATTCTACTTGATAGTCAGTGTACCTATACTTATGTCATTCAACTTGATAGTCAGTGTACCTAGACTTATGTTATTCTACTTGATAGTCAATGTACCTATACTTATGTTATTCAACCTGATAGTCAGTGTACCTAGACTTATGTTATTCAACTTGATAGTCAATGTACCTATACTTATGTCATTCAACTAGATAGTCAGTGTGCCTATACTTATGTTATTCAACCTGATAGTCAATGTACCTAGACTTATGTTATTCAACTTGATAGTCAATGTACCTATACTTATGTTATTCAACTTGATAGTCAGTGTACCTAGACTTATGTCATTCAACTAGATAGTCAGTGTGCCTATACTTATGTTATTCTACTTGATAGTCAGTGTACCTATACTTATGTTATTCTACTTGATAGTCAATGTACCTAGACTTATGTTATTCTACTTGATAGTCAGTGTACCTAGACTTATGTTATTCAACCTGATAGTCAATGTACCTAGACTTATGTTATTCAACTTGATAGTCAATGTACCTATACTTATGTTATTCTACTTGATAGTCAATGTACCTATACTTATGTTATTCTACTTGATAGTCAATGTACCTAGACTTATGTTATTCTACTTGATAGTCAGTGTACCTAGACTTATGTTATTGAACCTGATAGTCAATGTACCTAGACTTATGTTATTCAACTTGATAGTCAGTGTACCTATACTTATGTCATTCAACTTGATAGTCAGTGTACCTATACTTATGTCATTCAACTTGATAGTCAGTGTACCTAGACTTATGTTATTCAACCTGATAGTCAGTGTACCTATACTTATGTTATTCAACTTGATAGTCAGTGTACCTATACTTATGTCATTCAACTTGATAGTCAGTGTACCTAGACTTATGTTATTCTACTTGATAGTCAATGTACCTATACTTATGTTATTCAACCTGATAGTCAATGTACCTAGACTTATGTTATTAAACCTGATAGTCAATGTACCTATACTTATGTTATTCAACTTGATAGTCAGTGTACCTATACTTATGTTATTCAACCTGATAGTCAATGTACCTAGACTTATGTTATTCAACTTGATAGTCAGTGTACCTAGACTTATGTTATTCAACCTGATAGTCAATGTACCTAGACTTATGTTATTAAACCTGATAGTCAATGTACCTATACTTATGTTATTCAACTTGATAGTCAATGTACCTAGACTTATGTTATTAAACCTGATAGTCAATGTACCTAGACTTATGTTATTCTACTTGATAGTCAGTGTACCTAGACTTATGTTATTCTACTTGATAGTCAATGTACCTATACTTATGTTATTCTACTTGATAGTCAATGTACCTATACTTATGTTATTCTACTTGATAGTCAATGTACCTATACTTATGTTATTCAACTTGATAGTCAATGTACCTAGACTTATGTTATTAAACCTGATAGTCAATGTACCTAGACTTATGTTATTCTACTTGATAGTCAGTGTACCTAGACTTATGTTATTCTACTTGATAGTCAATGTACCTATACTTATGTTATTCTACTTGATAGTCAATGTACCTATACTTATGTTATTCTACTTGATAGTCAATGTACCTAGACTTATGTTATTCTACTTGATAGTCAGTGTACCTAGACTTATGTTATTCAACCTGATAGTCAATGTACCTAGACTTATGTTATTCAACTTGATAGTCAGTGTACCTATACTTATGTCATTCAACTTGATAGTCAGTGTACCTATACTTATGTCATTCAACTTGATAGTCAGTGTACCTAGACTTATGTTATTCAACCTGATAGTCAGTGTACCTATACTTATGTTATTCAACTTGATAGTCAGTGTACCTATACTTATGTCATTCAACTTGATAGTCAGTGTACCTAGACTTATGTTATTCTACTTGATAGTCAATGTACCTATACTTATGTTATTCAACCTGATAGTCAATGTACCTAGACTTATGTTATTAAACCTGATAGTCAATGTACCTATACTTATGTTATTCAACTTGATAGTCAGTGTACCTATACTTATGTTATTCAACCTGATAGTCAATGTACCTAGACTTATGTTATTCAACTTGATAGTCAGTGTACCTAGACTTATGTTATTCAACCTGATAGTCAATGTACCTAGACTTATGTTATTAAACCTGATAGTCAATGTACCTATACTTATGTTATTCAACTTGATAGTCAATGTACCTAGACTTATGTTATTAAACCTGATAGTCAATGTACCTAGACTTATGTTATTCTACTTGATAGTCAGTGTACCTAGACTTATGTTATTCTACTTGATAGTCAATGTACCTATACTTATGTTATTCAACTTGATAGTCAATGTACCTAGACTTATGTTATTAAACCTGATAGTCAATGTACCTAGACTTATGTTATTCTACTTGATAGTCAGTGTACCTAGACTTATGTTATTCTACTTGATAGTCAGTGTACCTAGACTTATGTTATTCTACTTGATAGTCAGTGTACCTATACTTATGTTATTCAACTTGATAGTTCACGTACCTATACTTATGTTATTCTACTTGATAGTCAATGTACCTATACTTGTGTTATTCTACTTGATAGTCAGTGTACCTATACTTATGTTATTCAACTAGATAGTCAATGTACCTATACTTATGTTATTCTACTTGATAGTCAGTGTACCTATACTTATGTTATTCAACTTGATAGTCAGTGTACCTATACTTATGTTATTCAACTTGATAGTCAGTGTACCTAGACTTATGTTATTCTACTTGATAGTCAGTGTACCTAGACTTATGTTATTCTACTTGATAGTCAGTGTACCTATACTTATGTTATTCAACTTGATAGTCAGTGTACCTATACTTATGTTATTCAACTTGATAGTCAGTGTACCTAGACTTATGTTATTCTACTTGATAGTCAATGTACCTAGACTTATGTTATTCTACTTGATAGTCAGTGTACCTATACTTATGTTATTCAACTTGATAGTCAATGTACCTATACTTATGTTATTCAACTTGATAGTCAGTGTACCTATACTTATGTTATTCTACTTGATAGTCAGTGTACCTATACTTATGTTATTCAACTTGATAGTCAATGTACCTATACTTATGTTATTCAACTTGATAGTCAGTGTACCTATACTTATGTTATTCTACTTGATAGTCAGTGTACCTATACTTATGTTATTCAACCTGATAGTTCACATACCTATACTTATGTTATTCTACTTGATAGTCAATGTACCTATACTTGTGTTATTCTACTTGATAGTCAGTGTACCTATACTTATGTTATTCAACTTGATAGTCAATGTACCTATAGTTATATTATTCAACTTGATAGTCAATGTACATATACTTGTGTTCAATGTTTCAGGATCGACACGCTGAAGGTCATATCAAACCGGAAATCGATACCCAGCAGGATTGGTTTTTACTAAGTGCAACAGAAGTAGGAAACGTGACGTCCTTGACATTCATCCGAAAGTTGGAGACATGTGACTCACAGGATAGACCAATCACAGTTAGTAACTTTTTATCACCGAGGAACAACATAGAAAATATACTTTTTTTTTCATCATGAAAGTTTGTCTTTAAAATTGGAGAGTTTCACTATTAATTGTGCCTTGTGTGTGTGTCCCTGTAAGGTCTAAGGCTTAGAGAGTAAACCCTAACAGAAAATCCTTACGTGGTAAGACTACTGCTGTCTGGTAAACTCTGAGGCTATGTGAGACGCATGCCATTTGAAGCATTTTATAGGTGATAGGGCGCTTGAAACCATTACCACTTCCGGCAATATCAACCTTGCGGAACTAGTAAAATAGTAAAAGAAGAGATAGCGATTTGGCGAAAGGTAGGGGGTGGGTAGGGCGATATGTTGTAAAAGTAAAGTTTCCCTTTCAGACCTCGCTATGTCTTATCTATAGGGCAGACGATGTAAAGGGTTATCTGTTTCTCTGACCACGATTAACGAGCGATATATGGAAACCTAGAGAAAAACGTAAGAATCTTTTTTTTAGGGAAATTAGGAAAGTTATTGAATTAGGCAGACGAACTTAACAATTTCGAAGACGCGCGACAACACTATAACAGATCACTGATGCCAACTATATAATTCAAATTACAAGAGATAAAAAATTGTATGATTTAGTGCTAAAAAGTGCCAAAAATTATTTGTACGCCTTTTGAAATACATACCTAATTAATAATTTCTATATTCTGTACACCGAATGCATCTGATAGTTAGCTATTTATAGTTATTCGCCAATTATGAAAATAGTTAGCTATTTATAGTTATTCGCCAATTATGAAAATAGTTAGCTATTTATAGTTATTCGCCAATTATGAAAATAGTTAGCTATTTATAGTTATTCGCCAATTATGAAAATAGTTAGCTATTTATAGTTATTCGCCAATTATGAAAATAGTTAGCTATTTATAGTTATGCGCCAATTATGAAAATAGTTAGCTATTTATAGTTATTCGCCAATTATGAAAATAGTTAGCTATTTATAGTTATTCGCCAATTATGAAAATAGTTAGCTATTTATAGTTATTCGCCAATTATGAAAATTTCCAATAAATTATAGTTTGCCTTCTTCAGCCGTAGAGCGACTATGGTTCATCTCAAACACTTTTTCATGTGACTGTGGAGACTTATTTTGATCTCCCGTCCACAAATATCGCAGGTTAAGGTGACTTTCGCTTTGGTGGTAGAGGAGCTGCCCATTTTTCGGACGGCACGCTTTTCTTCCAGAGCTGAGGCCCATGTTTTTCACTGTCCATAGCTGTCTTGCAGCCAATAAATTATGACACTGTCTCACAGAGTAACAGTAATCTTAATATTATTTTGTCAATCAGAATGACACAACAAGAGTCATCTTCAGCTACAGTCCAACTGACCCCGTTGATAAGGACACCATTGCTTACCATGGACAAACCAGGCATGGAACCAAATCTATCATGCTGTTGACCCCACCAACAAGCCAACAGACTACTCAGCCTTTGCCAAGTGACGTCATCACAGTGGACCTTCTCAACGAAAATGTAAGAGCATGTTATTAAATGTTAATTTAGTAAATCTTTAAACACAAAAGAGGTAGCTCGATGTATGAAATCTTTTTTATTAGAACGAAGACATTTTGAGAATTGTGGGTATCATTCTAGGATGTAAATAAAGTTACTTTGTCCGTTTTTTAATAAATTTTCCCCACACCGAGATCAAGATGCCCTATACAACTGTTTTATTTCAATGAGGTCACCAAGAATAATATCAGAGGTATCTGTCTAGGTTAATATCTTTGTGTTTCCTGTTGTTATCTTTAGCACAGCATAGATCTAAGTATTTTTTTGTCTAATCTTGTGGGTTGTTTTTTTCGGGTCTTACGTTTGAGATCTGAACGAATCTGGCAATCGATTACACGTAATCGGCGTTGTAAGTTGGTTTTTAATATGGCTTTGGGCAGCAGGGCCGGTCCTACAGGCTGCGGGGCCCTATGCGAAACGGATTGCGCGGGGCCTAATTTGGTTTGTGATAAGGATAATAAGTAAAAATTAAGATTTTGTATTAGAAAATAAATTCGTCTTTGCAATTTATTTATACTTTACAAAGTACAAAATCACTGTCAAATTAACTTGACGAGCCATCTACAATAGAAGGTAGATTTCCAACAAAAAGCTGATAAACATTCAGATCTGCCTTTAAGATTTACTATCGACTAGCAAAATATCGCTTTTTTTTTTTTCTAAGAGGTCGAGATAGATTTAGATTTGTATTTATATGCCAGTGACTATAAAACTACATTAAGTATTTGAACTTTTTGTTTTGGTTAAATTTCGGTTTATTATTAATCTACATTTTTATTAAATGAAAGCTGACAATGCCGTTTTTTTCATCGCGAGTAGGATTGGCGTTTTCCATATTGAATGACACCCCGAAATGACAAATGTGTCTGTTTAAGGAGATTTGCATCAGTTTTCAGATTTTAATAATTTCAGGAGATTTTCATGGCTTTTCTTGTATTTTATAATTTCTGCAGGAACCCATTAATAATAAGTTAAAATGGTTGATTTAACTATTTCTCTCCTAACTGACGATACCAACGTTGATTCCACCAGAATGTGGTAAATAATTACGGAGAGAAAGAGTTAATAAATTGGGGAAGTGTTACAGTTTTGCCAGATTGCTTTTGTTCTGAAAATATTTTTTTTTTAATTTCAAATATTTTTATTACTTGAATAGCATTTAAACTTTTATTAACTTCATTCATAACATATCTCTCTCTGTATTCATGACACATCTCTTTCAATATTCATTACATGTCTTTTTCTCTATTCATGACATATCTCTCTCTGAATTCATGATATCTCTTTCTGTATTCATGATACATCTCTTTCTCTATTCATGACATATCTCTTTCTGTATTATGACATGTCTTTTTCTCTATTCATGATACATCTCTTTTTGTATTCATGGCATATCTCTTTCTGCATTCATGACATATCTCTTTCTGTATTCATGACACAGCTCTTTCTGTATTCATGACATATCTCTTTCTGTATTTATGACACAGCTCTTTCTGTATTCATGATACATCTCTTTTTGTATTCATGACATATCTCTTTCTGTATTTATGACACAGCTCTTTCTGTATTTATGATACATATCTTTCTGTATTCATGACATATCTCTTTCTGTATTTATGACACAGCTCTTTCTGTATTCATGATACATCTCTTTTTGTATTCATGACATATCTCTTTCTGTTTTCATGACATATCTCTTTTTGTATTCATGATACATCTCTTTTTGTATTCATGACATATCTCTTTCTGTATTCATGACATATCTATTTCTGTATTTATGACATATCTCTTTTTGTATTCATGATACATCTCTTTTTGTATTCATGACATATCTCTTTCTGTATTCATGACATATCTCTTTCTGTATTCATGACATATCTCTTTTTGTATTCATGATACATCTCTTTCTGTATTCATGACATATCTCTTTCTGTATTTATGACACAGCTTTTTCTGTATTCATGATACATCTCTTTTTGTATTCATGACATATCTCTTTCTGTATTCATGACATATCTCTTTCTGTATTCATGACATATCTCTTTTTGTATTCATGATACATCTCTTTTTGTTTTCATGACATATCTCTTTTTGTATTCATGACACAGCTCTTTCTGTATTCATGACATATCTCTTTTTGTATTCATGACACAGCTCTTTCTGTATTCATGATACATCTCTTTTTGTATTCATGACATATCTCTTTCTGTATTCATGACATATCTCTTTCTGTATTCATGACATATCTCTTTTTGTATTCATGATACATCTCTTTTTGTATTCATGACATATCTCTTTTTGTATTCATGACACAGCTCTTTCTGTATTCATGACATATCTCTTTTTGTATTCATGACACAGCTCTTTCTCTATTCATGACATATCTCTTTTTGTATTCATGATACATCTCTTTCTCTATTCATGACATATCTCTTTCTGTATTTATGATATATCTCTTTCTCTATTCATGACATATTTCTTTCTGTATTCATGACATATCTCTTTCTGTATTCATGAAATATCTCTTTCTGTATTCATGATACATCTCTTTCTCTATTCATGACATATCTCTTTCTCTATTCATGACATATCTCTTTTTGTATTCATGACATATCTCTTTCTGTATTCATGACATATCTCTTTCTGTATTCATGACATATCTCTTTCTGTATTCATGATATATCTCTTTCTGTATTCATGATACATCTCTTTCTCTATTCATGACATATCTCTTTCTCTATTCATGACATATCTCTTTCTCTATTCATGACATATCTCTTTTTGTATTCATGGCATATCTCTTTCTGTATTCATGACATATCTCTTTCTGTATTCATGACATATCTCTTTTTGTATTCATGACATATCTCTTTCTCTATTCATGACATATCTCTTTCTGTATTTATGATACATCTCTTTCATGACATATTTCTTTCAGCATTCATGACATATCTCTTTCAGTATCCAGTGCCTAGTACTTGGGACACTGTGTATAGATGTAAAGTTTTTAAATTGCCAGATTTTGGAGAGAAGCATCACCTGATTAAAGTGAGTAGCCAAATAGAGAAAAGTCAGAAATTTGTTAAAGTCTAACTTGTCCATGTGCTGGGGAGAGTAGGGTCTGAGAAACATGATAGTAGAAATGACCAACAAAAATTATATGTACTTGTGTGTGTAGGGGGTATAAACTAATATAAAGTGGGGGCATTCTAATTCAAGTCAAATATCTGTGCAGGAGACTAATTATGATAAGCAGGTCTAGATATTTATGCATATTGATATTAAGCATTCTTATCTTATCTTATATAATACAGACGTTACTTCAAAAAAGAAGATGATTACGTCCTACGCGTCATGCATTTAGTCATGCATATTAATTAACCAATGACTTAAATTCTGCCAAGTCACTGGTTTTCCTGGCTAGCTCAGGCAACCCATTCCATGCTCTAATAGCACTAGGGAAGAAGGAGTATTTGTACAAATTTGTCCTAGCATATGGGACGAGGAATATGCCTTTATCTTTGTGTCTTTCTGAGTATTTTATTAAATTTTGTTTTTGTATTTGAAGATTATGGTTTGAATTTAGACAGAGGAACAATTATCGATCGTATCATTTGTACGATGTATTGCTGATTTAAAAATGTACCAATTTAACGTATACATACATTCACAGTATGAGCCAATAATACAACCCGGACATGAGCTGTTAGTCCACCATATACTCATCTATTATTGTGGTCATGCTGTCAACACTAGCCATGCTGGTGAATCTTACCTGTGCTACGACCAGTCCCCTAAGGACCTCTTGGATTGCCAGAATACTCTAGTCGCCTGGGCTGTTGGCGGTAAGGTAAGTAATGAGGTAAAATAATTAGGAAAGTTACATAAAAAGTTTTGTAGCTGTTTGAAAATAATGATATAGTATTCTAGTCTTACTTAGAGTTATCGTTCCCTGCCATTGGGTATCAAGCTGCCTTCACAAAGATAATAATAATAATAATAATAATCTTTATTGTCCGTATGGAAATTTGTCTTACAATTTGTGCATTACACCAAACAAAAAAACATTATAACTATAAGAAACCAAAGTGTACATTCACACCAGACTCACTCATAATTTACATGTGACAAAGTTTATACCATATTGTTATTATTTAATGATTTGATTGCCAGGGGAACAAAAGAGTGTTTGTGTCTGTTTATCTTTGCTATCGGTGTCTTGTATCTTTCTTGTGATGGTAAAATCACAAAATCCTGACACATGGGTGATCTGTCACTGGCAATGTCTGAAGCCTCTTCCCACCTGGTGTCCACCGCTGTGAGATCCTCAATGAATGTCTGGCGCCAAGTTATACGAGGACGTCCCTGTTAACGCTTTCTTCGTAATGGCCTCCATGTCATCGTGGGAAGCGTGGTCGAGAGGCCGAGTGCGCTTGAACTTGGCTTGGCTTGGCTACCTAGAAGGGGGCTCTAGGTTCAACACCCGACTCGGGCAGCACGGAAAACCAACTCCTAGATTCCCCTCCCCCCACTGGTCCACCAATGAGATTGGACCAAAAGCGCTCTGAGCATGCAACGCTCTGTCACAACCTTCCTAAGTGTTTGACTCCCAGTTCGGCATAGGATTTCCCTGATTGAAACTCCTGACTCCTAAAATCCGTCTAAGCCAACTTTGTTGAGTATTCTAGTACCACTATAGATTTATTCATCTTATATATAAGCTTAAAGCAATAATCCACAAATTGCTGGTGTAGCTAAAAAGATATAAAGCAATGTAGCAGTAACAATGTAGGCCTAATCGGGAAGAGTTGCAGTGTAACAATGGATGTAGAGTAGGGGTGATAATGCTTGATGCTCCACAAAAATGAAGTCTTTTTCTTTAATGATATCCTAAAACAATAGCCACGTCTAAAAATAAAAATAAATTTGGGTGAGGAAAAGAAATGGCTAGCAAAGAATCAAATTCATTCAGAGAACGTTCAGCTAATTCAAAACAAAGCGAAATGTTGTAAATACAGCTTCAGTACCACAATGTGACATACCCCAACTCACTTTAAATTTACTTCCCTTAACATGCATGCTGTTAGTTAATTAGCACACATATCCTTTACTTCATATAGAATGCCAACTTCAATGTGGTAAAATTGTGGACAAGAAAATATTGTACCTATAATTTGTTTTAACCATTGCATTGAATCTAGATTCAAACTATAGCGATCAAAAATCATGTCCTTGTAAGTCTACGTAAAATTATGGGCGGATTTTCTCCAAATATTTGTCAGATAAAATACAATAGACATAACTGTCTCTGTCTTTAGCCATGGATAAAATCTCTTTCAATGACAGGTCCGTTCATTCTTTTATGTTGTCTTCCGATCGCTTTCTCCGTCTGCCTCTTCTTCTGGTTCCTGGTACTGTTCCGTGAAGGAAGGTCTTTGTGAGCCCTGAAGACCTTGTAATATGGCCATAGAGGTAGGCATAAAGTGTAGATGTACACCAATCAGTCTAAATCACCTTAAGTTTAAAATAAACTGTTTTATTTGTCTAGGCCTTTGAGTATCCTGCAGTAGCTGGTCATCCCATGGGCAGACCTCAAGATCCACAAATTTTAATCATGGAAACGCATTACAATAACCCGGAACTTAAAAATGGTGCGTTTATTTACTTTTTGTTTTTGTTTTTAAAACGGTTTCTATATTTTAGAATTTCTTTTTATTTTAACTAAATGTAGAACACTTGTCGTTCAGTCTCGATTTGTAAAACATCACTTACAGTAGTAATTATGTATTTCGATAAATCAGTAAATTCTTTTCAAGAACAATTGATTTTATTGTTCAAATGATGCTTCAGTTATAGTTCAATACTGAGCGCCTAAAGGCAGCACGGAAAACCAACTCCTAGATACCCCCTCCCCCCCCCCCACTGGTCCACAAATGAGATTGGACCAAAGCGCTCTGAGCATGCTATAAGCATGAAAGTAGCGCTGTATAAAAGCTATAATATATATATGAGACTGATTCATTGTGTACGCGTCAAAAAGATCTGTCTATTGCCTTAAGACATTTTTTATGCTTCTAGTTTTCAGCACATTATCATTACTGAATAGCTTATATAAATATTCTTATCTTCTTATATAATACAGACGTTACTTCAAAAAAGAAGATGATTACGTCCTACGCGTCATGCATTTAGTCATGCATATTAACCAATGACTTAAATTCTGCCAAGTCACTGGTTTTCCTGGCTAGCTCAGGCAACCCATTCCATGCTCTAATAGCACTAGGGAAGAAGGAGCATTTGTACAAATTTGTCCTAGCATACGGGACGAGGAATGTGCCTTTATCTTTGTGTCTATCTGAGTATTTTATTAATATTTTATAAATATTCCTGTTTATTTTCAGACTTTGTTGACAATTCCGGTCTGCGTCTTTACTTTACCAAACAACTACGGCAGTACGACTCTGGTGTCCTAGAAATTGGTGTGGTCGTCGATTACAATCACATCATTCCACCTTACGAGGCCAGTTTCGTGAGCACTGGGCACTGTCAGGCCAACTGTCTACAGCAGGTGGGCATTATGGTCTTAGTAAAATATTGAACCTACTGATATCATTATAGAACTCCACTAAAGTATGTAGCATAATTAGGAAAAAGATCAATATCAGAGTATCTCTACTTATTCTTTACAAGCTGCAAGGGGATACAAGCACGGTGGGAAGCGTGGTCGAGAGGCTAAGTGCGCTTGAACTTGGCTTGGCTTGGCTACCTAGAAGGGGGCTCGAGGTTCGACACCCGACTCGGGCAGAGTTGTGTTTACTGAGCGCCTAACTGAGCCCCTCACTGGTTCACAAATGAGATTGGACCAAAAGCGCTCTGAGCATGCTATAAGCATGAAAGTAGCGCTATATAAAAAGCTATAATAATAATGTCTCCTACGGTGTTTGCGATATCTACTGTGGGCTTCAAAATGTGCTACACTTTTAGCGACAACTTCAAATAATGCATTTGGGCAGTTGTTTGAGACAAACATCTATAAAAAAAGCTAACAAGATCCTCGAAATAAAGAGTCATCCTTTGTGTCAGGATTTTGTGATTTTACCATCACAAAAGAGATACAAGACATCGATGGCAAAGACAAACAGACACAAACACTCTTTTGTTCCCCTGGCAATCAAATCATTAAATAAGAACAATCTGATATAAACTTTGTCACAATGTAAAATAGATTTCTATAGAACTATTCTATAGTGTTTTGGTTACTCCAAATACCAAAAGATATTTGTTTTCATATTGTTATAAACCTGGTGGTGGCACAGATGGGGCTAGTGGTGTGAGTGTAGTCAGCCGACGCAAATCGCCCCAGGCCAGCGCTAGACGAGCGGTCAACCGTGACGAGTTACGACGGTCAGCCGAGACCGAGTATCAACATGAAGGTTCGAGTAGGATCGACGTCGTGAACAGAGCTCAGGAGCGTCACGAGAGTTGTAGTCATCTGACCACCTGGAAACGTCGAGCGGCGTTCTGTCCGGTTCGAGAAGGCCAGTAGGGACACTATATAAGAGAGCAGGTGTCGCAGTCAAGACGGTCGAGAAAAGGGGCTCAATACAGCAAGGTTCAGAGCCCGGTTCACTACAGTCCGGTCGACTACAGCACAGTTCAGCGGTGTGGTTCTGTACGGAGCATTACGGCGGTTCAGTGCGGAGTACTGTCAAGTACAGTTGAGACGAACGGCGTCTTGATCTTGGTCTGTGATCGAGTCCGACACAACGAGCCCAAGTGTGTGAAGTCAGTCCCGAACTGTTGAACCCAGTGCAAGCCCGGAACGAGACGGAGAGGCCAGTGCAAGACTTGATACGGCGGAACGGTGTTATCGGAGAGATATTTGTTATCGCAGAGCTATTTGTACTGTTCTACGTGCTGCCAATTGTACAGTATTGGCTGTTATTTATGGACGTTAAACCTTTACGTTATTTTGGAGCCCTGACTTGTCAAGTTCTTTAAGTTGGTGGTGTATGGTGCAGTTTGCAGAGAGCCTGGATAGTGAGATTCGTAACAATATATATTCTCGATCGATTTTCTTTCTATTCTCAATCTATATTCTCTATTTCTACATCGATTTTCTCTATATTCTTTTATGTATTTCTATTATTATTATGCTCTATATCTATGCTCTATTTTGTTATTCTATCTTAAGGGTCTAGGAGATCAAGAAATTCGAGTCTTTGCAGACTTCCTGCACGCTCACCTACTGGGTAGGAAAATTAGAACCCGCTTTTTCAGAAATGGAGTTGAACAGGTGCCCATCTTGGAGGACAACAACTATGACTTCAACTACCAAGAAATGAGAAAGTTACCAGAAGAAAGAGTTATCAAGAAGGTTGGTATAAGAGTTTATTAGCAGTATAGCCCGTCTTGTTTATGGACGTTGTTCAGAATGTTGATGTTTTACAAGAATTATAGCTCATCTTTAGCGAGAAGGTTGTATTAGGTATTGTTACATTTATAGCCAGGTTTTGTTACAAGTATAGCCAGGTTTTGTAACAAGTATAGCCAGGTTTTGTTACAAGAATAGCCAGGTTTTGTTACAAGTATAGCCAAACATTTTATTGAGGTTAATAAAAATGTAATTAGATGTATAGCCCACATTTAGAATTGAGGATGGCATTCTAGAAAAGGTTGCTATTAAATTTTTTTAGATGTATAGGTCGCATATAGAATTGAGGATGGTATTGTAAAGAAGGTTGCTACTAGATTAGAGCAGAAGGTTTGCTTAAACTGATACGAGATTTTAACTTTAACAAGACTGATTATATTGTATATTATATATTATTTATTGATTGTATATTATGCATTGTGAAACTAACATGCTTCTTAACGTCTGATAACTTTGTTCGGTCAGGGTGACAGTTTCCTTCTGGAATGTGTCTATGACTCAACAGGAAAAACTTCTCCCACATTTGTAAGTTCATGTTTTTCAAAGTATGTTTATCATATTTATTCATTGATCCAAAAGTTAATATTTAACTATGTTAATTACATTTTATAGAGAGTTTCTGGGTTTCTTTTTACCACTGATATATTGCCCTGTGAATACAAAATCTATTTAAATCTTCATTGACTTAGGGTGGTCTGAAAACAACGTACGAGATGTGCTTGGCATTCCTGTTATACTATCCCAGAATAGACATGACTAGGTGTCTATCTAGGTAAGTGAGGCTTTGAACAATGAAAATCTTGCAATCTTTCTTAGACCACAGATTTGATTCTAAGCCTTGTATATCTGTCTACATGTCAATTTCTAGATATCATATCTTATCTTATATAATAATAAAAAAGAAGATGATTACGTCCTACGTGTCATGCATATTAGCCGGCCTTAGATAAGTTGGGCCCCTTGGCGAAGGGAATTTGGTGACCCGAATGAAATAGAAAAAAATAGAAAATAAACAGCGAAACAATTAAAGTTACGCAACTTATTAAAAATGAGTGTACTCCAACAATTACATTTAGTTTTGCTGTTTCTTCCCCCCAAAAATTGCTTTGAGTCCAGTGTGAGGCTCCCATCATTCCGAGGCCATAGGCAGCTGCCTAGTTTGCCTTTTGCCTAAGGTCGGCCCTGTAGATATAGATATACACATGTTTTTATTATAATCTATTTTTCTAAATTTATCTTAAAGTTATGCTTTAAACAAACTTTTTTTGTTAAAGTTAAGAGATAATTTTATTTTCAATACTTATACATGTCAATAATTATTAATAAAAATTGAAAGTATTTGGATGATACCAGTAGACTTGACGCCTGTGAACTAGATACATGTGAACTAGATACCTGTGAACTTGATACCTGTGAACTAGATACCTGTGAACTTGATACTTGTGAACTTGATACCTGTGAACTAGATACCTGTGAACTAGATACCTGTAAACTTGATACCTGTGAACTTGATACCTGTGAACTTGATACCTGTGAACTAGATACCTGTGAACTAGATACCTGTGAACTAGATACCTGTAAACTTGATACCCTTAAACTAGATACCAGTAAACTAGATACCTGTAAACTTGATACCCTTAAACTAGATACCAGTAAACTTGATACCTGTGAACTGATACCTGTAAACTTGATACCTGTGAACTGATACCAGTAAACTTGATACCTGTGAACTAGATACCTGTGAACTAGATACCTGTGAACTTGATACATGTGAACTAGATACCTGTGAACTAGATACCTGTGAACTAGATACCTGTGAACTAGATACCTGTGAACTAGATATCTGTGAACTTGATACCTGTGAACTAGATACCTGTGAACTTGATACCTGTGAACTAGATACCTGTGAACTAGATACCTGTGAACTAGATACCTGTAAACTTGATACCTGTGAACTGATACCAGTAAACTTAATACCTGTAAACTTGATACCTGTAAACTTGATACCCTTAAACTAGATACCTGTAAACTTGATACCCTAAAACTAGATACCAGTAAACTAGATACCTGTAAACTTGATACCTGTGAACTGATACCAGTAAACTTGACACATGTAAACTTGATACCCTTAAACTAGATACCTGTAAACTTGATACCCTAAAACTAGATACCAGTAAACTAGATACCAGTAAACTAGATACCTGTAAACTTGATACCTGTGAACTGATACCAGTAAACTTGATACCCTTAAACTAGATACCTGTAAACTTGATACCCTTAAACTAGATACCTGTAAACTTGATACCCTTAAACTAGATACCTGTAAACTTGAAACCCTAAAACTAGATACCAGTAAACTAGATACCAGTAAACTAGATACCAGTAAACTAGATACCTGTAAACTTGATACCTGTGAACTGATACCTGTAAACTAGATACCTGTAAACTTGATACATGTGAACTTGATACCTGTAAACCTGAGACCTGTGATATGAACATTTTAAAACTAGCCTGAAGCACTGTATGATACCAAAACATTTATTAGTTTAACGTCTCTGCCTTGACCTAACTTACAGAACACAGTATCCTGTTCAAGATATGTATTCAACAATACAGTCATATGACTGGACCAACCCACTAGTAAGACAGCAATTTATCAAAACCACTGAGGATTCGGATGTTCTAGATATGTGTTGGTTTGAAGATCAAAGTCGGGTAAGCCACAAAAATTGTTTGGATTTTTAAATATTACGCTTGTACAATCATTGTTACATTTTTCATTGGTGGGGAGCCTGGTCGAGAGGCCAAATGCGCTTGAACTTGGCTTGGCTTGGTTACCTAGAAGGGGGCTCGAGGTTCGACACTGAGCGCCTAAAGGCAGCACGAAAAACCAACTCCTAGATACCCCCTTCCCCTCCCCACTGGTCCATAAATGAGATTGGACCAAAAGCGCTCTGAGCATGCTAAAAGCATGAAAGTAGCGCTATATAAAAGCTATAATGTATATATATATATATATAATTGTCAGTCAAGTCATTAATGAAGTAACTTCAATATGTAGACTTTATATATACTAAATAGTTCCCCTTTAAAACCTTGCGACCTATAGGACAGATGATGTTAAGGTCATCTGTGTCTTTTGCCAATAGTTGGTGAGCAGGAGGGTGATGTGGCCAGCACAACGACCAACCGCATTAAATTTCACCAACTAAGCCAGATACCCGTTAGAGTTGAGGGGAATAAGGGGCGCCCTAAAAAAAAACCGAAATTTGAAATCCCAGTCTTCACCGAGATTCGAACCTAGGATCCCAGCCACACAGCCACCGCATACCCTTTATGTATAGTAAATAAAATAAAACTGATCTTTATTTGCCAAGAAAAAAAAAACTCATCTGATCTTTCCCAAACTTATGAATCATGTGATTCATGGGCGTAGCCAGGATTTCATAACATACTTGACACTTTTAAAATAACAAAAAATTGGCTAAACTAAAACTATGAAATAGGGAGTGCTAACAAAACAAAGAACAGCCTGTGCAAGGTTTGATCCTTTCCCCTCCCTCCGTATTTTTGTGCAGAATTTTTTTTCTCAATCAGGTACAATTAAATTCACAGCCAAGAATGTCAGTTTAATTTAAGAACGGATCTGAAAATGTAAAAAGATGTATCCATCGCATTCGTGGTCTGCCTTTGGGTCGCCTGCCTTTTGGTTTTTGCCTGTATACGATTTTCGCTCCTCTGTTCTCTGACATTCTTTCAAGGTGACCTGCCCAAAGTAGTCTGTTCTTTTTTATTTCCGTCACTATTGGTGGATCTTTATACAATTGATATATCTTATGGTTAGTGCGTGTCCTCCACCCTGTTTCATCCTGTATGGCACCATAGATTTTCCTAAGAATTTTTCGTTCCCAAGTATTAAGTAAATTTTCAGATGTCTTAGTCAGTGTCCAGGTCTCACTTCCATACATTGCTGCTGGTCTTATTATGGTTTTGTATATTATTTTCTTGGTTTTCCTTGAAATTGTTTTGCTCTTAAGTAAATGGTGGGTGCTATAAAATGCTCTGTTGCCTGCTGCTTTTCTTTCCTTTATTTCTGTTAGTAGGTCATTTTTTAAATCAATAGTACTTCCTAGATATTTGAAAGTTTGGACGTTTTCATATTAGTCGTCTTTGATTTTGATATGTTGTCCCTCTGTTTGATTGTCTCTTGTCATTGTGATGTACTTTTACTGTCATTGACCTCAAGTCCTGCTGGTCAAGATGCTTCTTCTAGTTGTGTGAAGGCTCTAGCAATGTCAGAGGTTTCTTTACCCAATAAAGCATAAGCAAGGTATTGTAGAGGTTGTCTGTATATCGTCCCTGTTGGTTGTGGACCCGTGTTTTCTCTCCTGAAGTAGTTAGTAATAGTTCTCCTTGTGTGTATGTGTATATTTCTTATAACTCTCTCCAGTGTTAAATTGAAAAGCATGCAGGAAAGTGTGTCTCCTTGTCTTAATCCCCGTTTAATCCTAAATTCCAGTGTGTGTTCTCCTTGTATTATGACTTTACTTTTGAGTTGTTTAGTGTCATATATATACGTCTTGTCAGCTTGTTAGGTATTTCAAAATCCTGTAGAGTGTCATATAGATATTTCCTTCTGATACTGTCATGCCATGGCTTTGAAAGGTATTTTCGCTTGACATGCGATACCATAAGAAATATTGAGCGACAATATGCCATTCAACGGCTTTCAATATAGAGAGTTTGCTTCTGAATGGGGTTTCAATATAACCACATCAAGCCCCAGGTACCCTCAATCAAATTGTCCAAGTGAGGTGTATGTTGGTATTCAACATAGCATACAAAAGCGGGAATGATCCATATCTCGCTATGCTCGAGTATAGAAATACTCTTCAGTAGGGGCATGAACATTGATAAATATGTTGAAGAGTTTTCCTTTCAAACGTAGTGAGCAGAGTCTATCACTTACAAGTTTAAATCCAATGACATTACCTACCATTTCCTTTTTAACAGCAAAACCTGTACCTAAGTTGTTAGTGCTTCCACCACTATAAAATATAGTATACTCCTTGGTTCTGAGAATGTCGAAGTCTTTCCACCTGGTTTCCTGTAGAGCTACAAGGGGTATCCTATATTTATTTAACACTTCAGTAAGTTGGGCTAGCGCACCTGCTCTATAAAGGCTTAGCACGTTCCATGTCGCAAAACAAAAATCATGTCCTTTTCTAGGCCTAGGTCGTTTTCCATTGAGATCTGTCCGGGTTTTCTTGCGTGTATTAGCTTTCGTAACAGTATTTTTTATATGACAGAGTTGTTAGCCCTGTGCATAACCATCTGGGGGGGCTGCCCCTTTCAGCTCTCTGGATAGCTGCCTTTATTTTCGGGTAAGGTGCCCTAGCCTTTGTGGACCCCTCCACTTCTTGCAAGGCAGCAGGTTTGATTTTGGTCCACCACGGGTATTTTATTTCCCCGGTACCCACCATATCTGGGGGGCATTCCCCTATCCACCACCTGGGGAGGCGCTCGATGGGAGATCAAATACTCCACACGAGATTTTGCTTCTTTATAACATACAAAACTGCGTTGAATAATTTTTTTAGGTATGAACAGATGCATGGTGTTTTACTTATTGACTACTGCAACGCCGTGCTAGCAGGTATACCTGATGACAAAATAGCCAAGCTGCAACGTATACAGAACAACGCCGCACGAATAGTACTTAAAAAAACTAGACAAGATTCTGCTACTACGCTCTTGCGCACGCTCCATTGGCTTCCCGTGAAAGCGAGAATCGATTACAAGGTCGCCACACTTTGTCATCAGTGTATATATAACAATGAGATGCCCTTGTACCTTAGCGAACTGATTACTTCATATGTCCCCCAGAGAGCCCTGGGCTCAATGGACTCAACGCTTTTAGTAGTGCCACGTTTCTCCCTCAAAAGCTACGGTCTGCGGGCTTTTTCAGTTCACGGACCAAAGGTTTGGAACTCACTCCCCATTGATCTCAGACAGACAACATGCTACACCACTTTTAAGAAGAGCATTAAGACCTATCTGTTTAAAACTTTTTTTAGATTAACTGTCATTTTAGCTGTCGTGTTTGTGTTTGTAATGTTATTACAGCGCCTTGAGCCCACATTATGTTTGTTAACAGCGCTTTATAAATAAAATTATTATTATTATTATTATTATTGAGAAATTTAGATGTTGTAATTTTAGAAAAAACTCAACCTAATCATCTGTCTCTATTTCGTTTAGAAAGACAATTTTTTTTTTTCTCAACTCTAGCAAGCACACGATGCCATCATTACCTATGCCCTTGTTTAAACTACATTCTAGTGAAAGGTAGTAAATATATTCGAAACTAACTGTTGATTTATAGCTTCTAACTCCAGTTTATTTTACGTATTTCCACAGACCTACTATAAAGTGACGCCAGTACCAAAGTATAATCAGACTTACACTCCACCCAGAACGTGTCCAAATTGAAACCTAAAATATAAAGAAGAAAACAAGAATTGTAATCACGTTAAAACTTATAACTCAACATACCAACTAGATCTAGAAAATAAAACTTATATTTTTACAAACAGTCTTGTTTTTTTGTACTTCTTTATTGAATTGCTGTTTTCTTTCCGCTGTGTCGTGATGATCAATCAGAGGCGTAGCTATGGTGGGAGAGGGAGGGGGAGAATTAGAAAATCCCTCCAGGGACCCCACTTGAAGGGGGCCTCAAATGACTGTTTTTTTTTACATTAAATATTACGCAAAGTGCAGGGGCCCCCAAAGAGGTCAAGCCCCAGTGCCCCATAAGGAAGGCGAATTTCTAGCTACGCCACTGTGATCATGCAATGTCAGAGTTCAACGCTTGTGTTTCAGTGTGATTAAATTTCTGGTATTATTCAAAGTAGGCTAAAGCTGTTTTGTTTGATTTATGAGTAAAGTAAAAGTAACCCTTTAAAACCTTTCGATCTACGGAAAGAACTGTTGAAGTTTCAGTGGCCTACGGCTAACGAGGGTGTCATGTGGCCTGCATTCTTGATGTATGTGAACTCTGTGAGGGAGGTTATGGATATGGTACCCGTAAATTTAGGCACCGGATACCAACTCTACCTCCCATCCCCTGAATCCTGTGAGGTCTATATTTTACAATGGCTCTTAATCCGGAGTCATTTTTTTCCACACATTCTCATGATTGTCATTTTCTTCCTCGTTTTGTCAGCTTTTCTTTTATATCAAGAAAATTCAGTAAGAATCGTTATAGTTGCTATTTTTTTTTATAACGTCACCGATAGCCCATGGTCTAAGGATGAAATATACGTTAAAATTTTAATATTATTTTCAAAATTAAGGTCGCTAATTAAAGAGTGCCCAATTTTTCGGTGCCTAATTTTCCGCCTTGTCAAAAAGTGCCTAATTATCCGGTGCCTAAATTTCCGGGTGCCTAATTATCCGGGTGCCTAAATTTCCGGGTGCCTAAATATCCGGGTGCCTAAATTTCTGGGTGCCTTAATATCCGTAAATACGCGATGCCTAATTATCCGGTGCCTAAATTTCCGGCTGCCTAAATTTCCGGGTGCCTAAATATCCGGCTGCCTAAATTTCCGGGTGCCTAAATATCCGGTGCCTAAATATCAGTAAATACGCGGTGCCTAAATATCCGGTGCCTATATTTCCTAAATTCTATGGATATACCTTCTTCTATAGCGTTTGAAGCACTGGAGTACGGAGTGAATCTGGAGTCGGCTTTGCCGTAACATCATTAGTATTCAAACTAGTTGGGCCTCCTAAAGGAATTAGTGACAGACGCATGACCTTAACTCTTTCTCTCCTAACTGACGATACCAACGTTGATTTCACCAGAATGTGGTAAATAATTACGGAGAGAAAGAGTTAAAGCTGCCTTTACAAAACGGGAAGAAACACATGTTCACAGTTAACTGTTACGCACCCACTATGACCAACCCGAATGAAGTCACTGTAAAGTTCTACGAAGAATTAAACTCCAACATACTTGATGTACCAAAAAACCCCAGATAAGCTACACATTCTCTGACCATCACAAATTTGTACAAATTTGTCCTAGCATATGGGACGAGGAATTTGCCTTTATCTTTGTGTCTTTCAGAGTATTTTATTAAATTTTGTTTTTGTATTTGAAGATTATGGTTCAGTGTGTTATGTATAGTTGCTACTTTACTTTTGACTTCTTATCTTATATAATACAGACGTTACTTCAAAAAAGAAGATGATTACGTCCTACGCGTCATGCATTTAGTCATGCATATTAACCAATGACCTAAATTCTGCCAAGTCACTGGTTTTCCTGGCTAGCTCAGACAACCCATTCCATGCTCTAATAGCACTAGGGAAGAAGGAGAATACACATATGATCATTCTGATGCGTATAATATTGTTGAGATTTGTATGTCATAAATGGTCAATGCATTTAGGTCACGGTAGGTAGGTCAGAGTGATCAATGCATCTATGTCATGGTGCCTGTACACAAGAAACTACAACAACCCAATTCATCATGCGCTGGTTGTGTGTAGGTGCTGTTTGCGTCATTGTCAGCCTATTGTAATTAAGCGGAAGTGACTATTGTAAACAGTCAAACTAAACTCTCATATATTTGGATCAATAAAGCAATTTTATATATTTTTTACATTGTGCGGGTCAAGCACAATCAGGTAACATATTGTGACCTAAAGGGGAGTTAACTAATTTTTGAGTAATTGTGATGGCAAAGATGCTTCTACAGAGCACCTATGCTATAAACAAATGTGAACTTTTAATGTTAAATATGAAAAGGTATAGCTAAGAATATTCTATGACACGTATCGTCAAGAACATGTGACTTTATGTTTTTTAACGAGTTACCACGTGACCTATATGTAGAATTTGGCTACCAGGATCTGCTTAAATTATTTATTTTGCTTGCTTTCATTTACTAATATTGGAGGGAATGAAGATGGACAGGGAAATCTAGGTTTTTAGCTCCAACAAAATCTGTGGTTTTTTTTTAGCCAGTGACAGTTTATTATTTGTTGCATAGGCTTACATTGGCTGCCTGGTCGTGCGGTTTGCGCGCTGGACTGTCGTTAAGATTTATCGATGGTCCAGGGTTCAAACCCTGCCCGCTCCCATCACCCATCGTCCTGCGGGAGGTTTGGACTAGGAAGTAAATTATCTTCAACTCTGAAGGAACATCCGAAACATGTAGAACATTTTACAAACAAAAAAACATTGGAAGACCAATCACTAAATATTGAATTCAAGAGATTGTTTGTAAATGTTTTACATGTTTCGTATGTTCTTCAGAGCTGGGTTAGGGTTTAGATCCAACCTTTACCTTACATTCTCTTCCTGGGTGGCTGGAAGGGAAAAGTTTGTCAAAAGATATATTCTTGGAAATAACTCTTTGTCACACCTAACTAGAGATCATTTCTAAAGTATTTTTAACTGAAAATAAAAGCGTTCAAGATTTTGTACTGATAGTCTAGGGAAAAAAGGGCAAGCCCTCTTTTGAGAGGCTTGTCCACTGTCCGGCAGGCAGAGACGCAATGTGTACATGTTTAACTTGTTTGTCAAATGTTTTTACATGTTTCGGATGTTCCTTCAGAGTTGAAGATAATTTACTTCCTAGTCCAAACCTCCCGCAGGACGACGGGGGGATGGGAGCGGGCAGGGCTTGAACCCGGGACCATCGATAAATCTGAACGACAGTCCAGCGCGCAAACCTCACGACCAGGCAGCCATCCCATTCATGAAACTGGAAGAGAAGTTGCTGAGCTAATTACGCAAATGTTGTTGTTTTTCGAACCGGTCCTTCCATTTGTTTGTTTGTTTGTTTGTAAAATGTTTGACTTGTTTCGGATGTTCCTTCAGAGTTGAAGCTAATCTACGTCCTAGTTCAAATCTACCGCATTACGACGGGGGATGGGAGCGGGCAGGGTATGTACCCGGGGCCATACAGATGACCGAACGACCGCATGACCAGGTAGCCATCGATCAACCTATTCACCTCTAGATCTATAGCAGGTGACAACATACAATTTAGTTGTGTTTTGATGTTTGAATTCCATTTGCTGCTTTCAGAATGTATTGGACGTTTACGGTAAAAACAACTTGAAAGCTCTAAATCAGTGGTTCCCAAACTTTTTTGTCTCATAGACCCCTTTCCATGTTTTCTGGTTTTCGGTAGACCCCCTGCTTAACTTGCACATTTTTGCAAATTCATCAACATTTTTTTAAAACAAATTTTTAACTGTAGTGAGTTGAATAGTGAAAAATTAATCCAAAGCTACATATGTAGTTATAGAGATATATCGTTTTTATTGAGAAAAAAAATCAAATTTAAACCAATTAAAATATTTTTTTTCTTTTTGTGGGTGTATCATCCGTTGCTATGGATATTATATTTCATATAGGAATTTGTTGCTCTACGAAGTAGTCCTTCAAAACTTAAATATTAAGTAATTCATTAATTAATTTGTAAAAGTTTTCGCAAAGATCAGTTTCTCGTCTATTTCTTGATCTTTAACGTGTGGCTCAAATATTGGGTTCGCATGAGCTGTTTTCACTAACAGGAGAAGGGGCGAAGGCGAGTAACTGTCGCCTGTAAGCTTCGAGCAGGAAGGGCTCATTAGCCTTGGCTAGCTACCCACCTAGCAGAAGGAAAACTGACTTCAAACCTCTGCTGCCTTGCAACTATACCTAAACATAGGAAAGGTTTTGTGGGTCAACCCTGAGGAAAACTAAGGAGCAGACGACCCATAGGTGGTTTACAGCACTCAGCACTACACCCTGTCAGAACCTATGACGCCGCAGTTCTCAAACTGTAGATTTCGCGTTTTCCAAAGAGCTATATAAGAAGCCTTTAATGTTAAAACTCATATAACACAAAGTGACCTTGAAATGTATTGCTGTTTAAAGAACTTCTTTAAATACTATCAGATGTAGGTTTGTGTAAAACAGTTTTTAAAACAACAATGGCTGGAAAAATTAATGTTTTTATCAATAGTGTTTTACATATTTCGCTAGAAGTAAAGAGATATTGTAAGATGCTCACAAACCATCAACTTCTCTATAAGATGTCGAAGAGAGATTTTGTGGGTCTAATTCTGAACTTAATCGTTGAGTGTTCGAAAGTTTTTCAAATCTTTATATCTATTTTTGTCAGTGTGGCATTGTCTTAGATGATCCTCCAGCGTAATTAGTTTTATATCATAAAAAACTCACTTAGGCAACCTTCGATGAAGTCCAGTAGGGAATCGGCGCCGGAGGCGCCATTATCCCGTTGATGGTTAGAAAGGCTTTTATCCAACCACCAGGCCTGGACATGGGGTTCTTCACCCCTGTCCTGTCTGAGGGCACCCAACGGTAGGCGGCCATATTGGTTGACTGACTGGTAAAACCGGGCCGTGCCGTGTACACAGCGCGCCGTAACCGGTCCTGGCCCACTCGCTATAAGTGGCCGGAAACAGCGCTAACTGCGGGGAGCTTGTCTCATATTCCTATACTGTAACCGCCACTGTTCCGTGCAAGGGCCGCCACTCCAGCCAACGGGTCACTGATGACGGCCCCCTTTGTGGAACGGCGTGGCGGACTTTTTGGACTGGGTTGCAGGTTACTTGTTCCATCCCCACCCCGAGTGAGATAAAAAAAACAAAAGCTCACCCAGGGAGACCTGCTAGAAGGCCTAGTTCGCTACTCGTTCTTAGCCTGTCCAGATCCACCTCTGGATGTTTCCACCGGAGGGCCACGCTGAGGCGACGGGTAGCTGGAAATCCTCCGGCACTTAGGCAACAGTTTGTTTGATAAGGAAGGAAGGAAAAAATTTTAAATAATCAAATCTTTAGAATTACAATTCTTTTTGTTAAACATTAGTTACATATAGACAAAATCAAGGTATTTAAATAAGTATTGAAATTAAATACAATAGTTGGAATAGCAGGATAAATATTTAAAAGATTAACGAAGGAACAAATGATAGATTAATGTATGAAAGAATTACATAAATAGGAGGTAAAAAATATTTTAAGTCACGACCTTTTTAAATGAAATCTATTATCGTAGACCCCCATGGACATCTCATAGACCCCCAATTTATTTTTTCACTTTCGTAGACCCCTGGGGGTCTATCTCTATATAGACCACTTTGGGAATCACTGCTCTATATCAATCAAGTCAAAGTGTAATTGAAAGCAAATTTTGCATTTAGAGTACAGAAAAAATGACATATGAAGAAAAACAAATTCACGCTTTTGGTTTTGGTTCTATTTCAACTTTTCTAAATCTGAATGGAGTAGGTGAAAAGAAAAAAAAATAATTGAAGACATTGAATACATCAGTATTTCGTTCTATGACTTTTTTGTTTAGTGGTTTTGAAATATATATTGTATATGTTTGTGCAGGGGCTCGTAGGCTGAGTGGTTAAGCGCTTGACTTCTGAACCTGGGTCCAGGGTTCGAATCTCTGTGAAGACTGGGAATGAATTTCTGGATTCTTAGGGAGTCCCTGAGTCCACCTAACAATTATGGGTACCTGACTTAAGTTAGGGAAAGTAAAGGCGTCGGTTGTTGCGCTGGCCACATGACACCCTGCTCGTTAACCGTTGGCCATAGAAACAGATGACCTTAACATCATTTGCCCAT
This sequence comes from Biomphalaria glabrata, assembly GCF_947242115.1. NCBI lineage: Eukaryota > Metazoa > Mollusca > Gastropoda > Planorbidae > Biomphalaria > Biomphalaria glabrata. The sequence continues at coordinate 1,337,811 of NC_074719.1, forward strand.
TAGATCGCAAGTTCTGAAAAGGGCACTTTAATTTTTTATATAAATATATATATGTGCGTGTCACGTGTATAAATAATCTCTTTGGAGAGGCCTTGAGCCTTATGCGGGAAGCCCCAAGTCTAAGTCTCGTGTATATATATATATATTTATAAACCTGGTGGTGAGACAGATGGAGGTAGTGCTGTGTGTTTTCAACCTACACAAATAGCCCCAGTCCGAGCGGTCAACCGTGACGAGTAACAATACACGCCAGTTCGGCAAGGACCTGTGTTGTAAATATTACGCACGCAGGTCACGGCGAAAGTGATCAACTGGAGTGGTCAAGCAGCGTTCCATCCGGTTCTAGAAGGCCAGTAGAGACCCTATATAAGAGCAAGTGTGTTTGAGTCAAGACACTTCACGACACTTCACGTTACCTCGCAATGTGACCAATACGAGGCGAAGTCAGAAACAGCACGGTATGTGAAGTCAGTCCGGAGAGAGGCTTGTTTTTTGGACAGTCAGTCTAATGTTGTTGCCAACCGTACAGTGTTTGTAATGTATTTGAAATAAAACTGTTACTGTTACTTTGGAGCCCCGAGTTGTGAGGTTCTTTTAAGTTCGTTGTGTCGTGTGGTGCAGTTTGAAGAGAGCCTAGATCAGCGGTTCTCAACCTTTTAAGCTCGGCGACCCCATATTACAATCCCCCACTCTGCCGTGACCCCCCCCCCCCACACACACATACAGCAATCGAAGAGTAGACAATAACAATCCATATTTTCGATGGTCTTAGGCGACCCCTGGCAAATGGTCAATCGACCCCCAAAGGGGTCGCGACCCACAGGTTGAGATAGTAGGAGAGTCGTAACAATATACACACACACCGACATATATATATATAAATATATATACATATATATATATATATATATATATATATATATATATATTGTTCCTGTCAATAACTTTCAAATCAAAGTCATGTTTAAAAAGTCGGTCACATCTTTCTTTCTAACCTTCAATGACTTTTTGACTTGGAACTTGACTTTTTATCTCATCTGATGAATGACGTCTAAGTGACAACTAGAAGACAGGATCCACGATACAGCAGACTTCATGAGATATCTTGGACTGGTTATCACATGACTGCTACACACACTGTAAAAGCTTTAAAATGGGGGGTGGGGTTTGTCAGAAAACACAAGATTGTGTTTCATTTTTTTTATCCACAATTTCCAAAAGATTACATTGCCGAAAAGCACTCAAGACAAACAAAACAAGTTTTTCATGATCTCACTTAGAGTTATGTCAAACTTTGTTCAGAAATTGTTAATAGTTCATGTCTGAATGTACCTAGTGTAGCAGTTTAACCAAAGTCCAAATATACCTAGTGTAGCAGTTTAACCAAAGTCCAAATATACCTAGTGTAGCAGTTTAACCAAACTCCAAATGTACCTAGTGTAGCAGTTTAACCAAAGTCCAAATGTACCTAGTGTAGCAGTTTAACCAAAGTCCAAATGTACCTAGTGTAGCAGTTTAACCAAAGTCCAAATGTACCTAGTGTAGCAGTTTAACCAAAGTCCAAATGTACCTAGTGTAGCAGTTTAAACAAAGTCCAAATGTAACTAGTGTAGCAGTTTAACCAAAGTCCAAATATACCTAGTGTAGCAGTTTAACCAAAGTCCAAATATATTTAGTGTAGCAGTTTAACCAAAGTCCGAATATACCTAGTGTAGCAGTTTAACCAAAGTCCAAATATACCTAGTGTAGCAGTTTAACCATAGTCCAAATATACCTAGTAGGCGCGGTGGCTGACCGGTAAAGCGCTTGGCTTCCGAACCGAGGACCGGGGTTCGAATCCTGGTGAAGGCTTGGATTTTTAATTTCGGGATCTTCGGGCGCCTCTGAGTCCACCCAGCTCTAATGGGCACCTGACATTAGATAGGGTAAAGTAAAGGCGGTTGGTCATTGTGCTGGCCACATGACATCCTCGTTAACCGTAGGCCACAGAAACAGATGACCTTTACATCAACTGCCCTATAGACCACAAGGTCTGTAAGGGGAACTTTACTAAATATACCTAGTGTAGCAGTTTAACCAAAGTCCGATGACGTTTTTATTTCTGTACTTCGTTAATTTTTCAGATTATATCCAGAGATGTAACAGATTTAGTAGAGATTTAAAATATCACAAAAACTAGTTCTAATAAATAACAACAACAACAACAAAACTAGTGATCATGTATTCTAAGTCGTTTCCAAAGGGAGTTCAATACGTCTCATGAACTGTTACATTATACCAACAGAGTTCACTTTTATTTAAGTAAGGGGGGGGGGTATGTTTCTGGTAGCACACTACCTTTAGACTATAATCAAACATGTATTTAAGTTGTTCCCCTTTCAGAACTTGGGCTCTATAGGGCATAAGATGCAAATGCCATCTGTTTCTGTGGCTTACGGTTAACGAGGGTGTCATGTGGTCAGCACAAAGACCAACCGCCTTTACTTTTCCTCAACTCATGTCAGGTACTCATTAGAGCTGTGTGTACCAGGATTCGAACCCGGGATCCTCAGACACTGCGCTTCCCCAAACACGTATTTATGAAACGTTTGATTGATAAGATGGATTTTAAAAAGTTCCCTAAATTAAGTAGAAATCCCAAGATTTAGGGGGAAATTACAAGCTTCTCAATATCGATCGGCAGGCCTAAAATACACAGACCGATATACACGTTTAGACACTGGAAAGTTATAAAAAAAATAAAGATAATATTTTTATTCAGATGTGTTATCACCAGAAATGAAACATTGATAGTTGCTATACCTGTACACATTTTGGTCATTTTAAATTACAACAAATGAAATATAAGCCGACTATGGAGATAGTACTTGTTTTGGTCTTCGTTTGTTTTGTAGATGTTAATTCACAGGAAGGTAAGTCCACAAAGTATTATTTAGTCAAGACTCTAAGATCCTCTATTTTTTCTGGCATAATTAATTTAGCATACTCATTTCGTACCAAAGTGTCAGAGAGGATTATTAGTGTATTATTATGTGTGTGCTGGTACACTCATTATTGTTTGTGTGTTATGCAATTACCAAAAAAAAACTTTTGGATTTCGAGTAATTTCTTATGGGCCAGTTAGCGAGATTTAGCACATACGTGAAGAGCGCTTAATCTGTGTGTATGCAATGCCATAGTTGGGCTTGGTAAAGCCCTAATCTATTTGAAACATGGAACCTTTTATAAGTCCAGACACTATATGTCGGTGCTGAGTATTTCTTGGGGGGTCTCTAAACTATAGTTTGTGTTGCCTAAAGGGATATCCAGCCCTGTTTGTGTAGAGTTTTGTGTGTATGGAGCACGCAGTTGTATGCCTTAGATACTGCCTTCATATGTTTGTCATTAAAATATGTGCACCATATACACTAGTTAACAATAATCTTTTTGATTTAAAGTTGGTAGCGAAACAAATGAATTTTGTTTTACCAAAGTTCTCAAGGTATGTCAATGTAGCAGAAATTACACTTTTGTAGACTCGATTTTTATACATGCTTATATTGAACACGTTTTTTTAAATTAAGAAATGATTGTAAAATTAATAAAAACAACACTAGTTCAATTATGTGTAGTTTATAATGACCATTTTTTTTTAAACTTCAAAGGATTAAATTAAAATATTTTTTATTAAAAAGAATAATTTAAGCATTTAGTAAAATTACTTATTTGGAAGATTTTTTAAAATGGAAAACTTGTGATGAATGGATAATAGATCTAGGTCTATTAATTAGCCAATTGTAATTTATAAGATAGCTCATTTTGTTTAACTCTACTGTTTCTTTTAAAGATTTCTTGTCGCCTGCCAACTTTACACACCATGAGAGACTAGATGCCAACTACGAATTATTTTGGAAAACTAACGACTCTCATATTATGTTTAAAACTCAGGTGAAGACAAAAGGTAATGTAATATTAGTTGGCAGCAACAAAGGAAAATGTACTGATTGATATGCATAGTCAAATAGTGTTATTTGCACTTTATTAAGTTGACAACTATGTTGTTCTGTTGATATTAATATAAAAAAATCCCATTGACATATAAACTTATTTGATGGTGACATTGTCATTTTGCTGTGTGTACGTTTCCAGGGTATATTGGGTTCGGTCTGTCACCTAACGGCGGAATGGCGAATTCGGACATGGTCATCGGCTGGATGAAAGATGGACAACCTCATTTCTCGGTACACACGATTTCAAGTCGTTAGAATGTCAGCTTCATGTTAGAATGTCAGCTATATGTTGGAATGTCAGCTATATGTTGGAATGTCAGCTATATGTTGGAATGTCAGCTATATGTTGGAATGTCAGCTTTATGTTGGAATGTCAGCTTTATGTTAGAATATCAGCTATATGTTAGAATATCAGCTATATGTTAGAATATCAGCTATATGTTAGAATGTCAGCTATATGTTAGAATATCAGCTATATGTTAGAATGTCAGCTTTATGTTGGAATGTCAGCTTTACGTAAGAATGTCAGATTTTGTAAGAATGTCAGATATATGTTTGAATGTCAAATTTATGTTAGATTGTCAGATTTATGTTAGTATCATAATACGAAAATCATAATTCAAAGACAGCAGTCTCACTGCATTCATTTGAGTCTCACTGCACTCCTTTCAAGTCTCACTGTATTCCTTTTGAGTCTCACTTTATTCCTTTTAAGTCTCAATTTATTCCTTTCAAGTCTCACTGTATTCTTTTGAGTCTCACTTTATTCCTTTTAAGTCTCACTTTATTCCTTTTAAGTCTCACTTTATTCCTTTTAAGTCTCACTGTATTCCTTTTGAGTCTCACTTTATTCCTTTTAAGTCTCACTTTATTCCTTTTAAGTCTCACTTTATTCCTTTTAAGTCTCACTGTATTCCTTTTAAGTCTCACTTTATTCCTTTTAAGTCTCACTTTATTCCTTTTAAGTCTCACTGTATTCCTTTTGAGTCTCACTGTATTCCTTTCAAGTCTCATTGTATTCCTTTTGAGTCTCACTTTATTCCGTTTAAGTCTCACTGTATTCCTTTTAAGCCTCACTGTATTCTTCTTTATTGCGTTCGTCAGTCTACTGTATTTTTTTTTGGGGGGGGGGGGGGGAGGAGGTTTAGTGTATGCTCAGTGCATTGTATCTAGTTTTACTCAATTGTCTGATTTATTTACGTATTTTTACCGTATTCGTTCTGTTTTGTGGAGTTTCACTTAATCCATAGAAAAAATAAGTTGAAGAATGACGATGTTTTTAAATGCCTAGCACAGTGTTTTCCAAGCTGTATTCCAAGAGACATGGATAGGTGTTCCACGAACTACTGGAATAATTAACTCGTTTGGGAACCACTGGCCTAGCAAATCGATAACATAAAAAAAATAAGTGATCAATCTTCAGGGAACATTTTAAAAAAAAAGTCCTATAAGTAATTAGAAAAATGTCATTGATGCTTGATAGACTTGCAACATTTGCACGACACACTAAAACCTAAAGGTCTTAACTCTTTCTCTCCTAACTGACGATACCAGCGTTGATTCCACCAGAATGTGGTAAATAATTACGAAGAGAAAGAGTTAATAAAGGGAAACTACTCTGACTCACAAATCTCGATTTAAAAAAGTCAAGAAAGTAGTGCAGTGAAACTAGATAGCCACGAATATAGTTATTTACGTATTTGATATTGTAAAAGAATATGTTTCTCACAAAATACATTCACTACAATATAATAAAACTTCATTATAAAGTGTCATTTAATAATGTTTTTTTTAAAGATTAGATTAAGGTTCCTGCTAGTGCAGGATAACTTTCTTGTGTTCATTGTGAACTTTTATCTTATTGACCAGGACAGACATTCGGTTGGTCAGGTCTTGCCAGTCATAGACGCAGAACAGAACTGGCACCTACTCATGGCCAGTGAAGATGAAAGTTATACCACTCTGGTCTTCTATCGGTTGTTAGAGACCTGCGACAAATACGACATCAAGATACTGGTAAGTAGAAAAAACCCAGCTTTGTTGACAGGTGGTAACCTTACAGGGCCGGACTTAGGCTTAGGCAAGTCAGACAGCCGCCTAGGGGGCATCGCATAGGACTAAAAAAACTTTTAAAAAATTGAGAATCTTGGATCAAATGGCCAACATAACAGAGAAACATAGAAATATAACAGAGAAACATAGCAGAGAAACATAACAGAGAAACATAACAGAGAAACATAGAAATATAACAGAGAAACATAACAGAGAAATATAACAGAAACATAGCAGAGAAACATAACAGAGAAACAGAAATATAACAGAGAATATAGCATAACAGAGAAACATAACAGAGAAACATAACAGAGAAACATAGCAGAGAAACATAGCAGAGAAACATAGAAATATAACAGAGAAACATAACAGAGAAATATAACAGAAACATAGCAGAGAAACATAACAGAGAAACAGAAATATAACAGAGAATATAGCATAACAGAGAAACATAACAGAGAAACATAGCAGAGAAACATAACAGAGAAACATAACAGAGAAACATAACAGATAAAACATAGCAGAGAAACATAACATAGAAACATAACAGAGAAACATAACAGAGAAACATAACAGAGAAACATAACAGAGAAACATAGCAGAGAAACATAACAGAGAAACATGACAGAGAAACATAGCAGAGAAACATAACAGATAAAACATAACATAGAAACATAGCAGAGAAACATAACAGAGAAACATAACAGAGAAACATAACAGAGAAACATAACAAAGAAACATAGCAGAGAAACATAACAGAGAAACATAAAAGAGAAATATAGAGAAAAATAACAGAGAAACATAACAGAGAATCATAACAGAGAAACACTGTCTCTGTGTGTACTAGCTTAGCTTTAAGTCTCTACTCTGACCCTACTCGCTTTTTTATTTTTGTATTACACTTGGGGCCATCAAATTCACTTCGCCTAGAGCCTCTAGCTCAGTGGTTCTCAACCTTTTAAGCTCGGCGACCCCTTTTTACAATCTCCCACTCTGCTGCGACCCCCCCCCCCCCTCACACAGACCCAGCAAGAGAAGAATGGACAAAAACAGTCAATTTTTTCGATGGTCTTAGGCGACCCCTGGCAAATCGTCAATCGACCCCCAAGGGGGGTCGCGACCCACAGGTTGAGAACCCCTGCTAGCTACTCAAAAGCTATTGTGATATTATTTTAAAAATTTATTTCAAGCTAAAATTACGCGCATAGAAGTATGGCTGGTTAGCTAATGTGGTAGAGCGTCGTGGGTTCTTATCTTATGTAATACAGACGTTACTTCAAAAAAGAAGATGATTACGTCCTACGCGTCATGCATTCAGTCATGCATATTAACCAATGACTAAAATTCTGCCAAGCCACTGGTTTTCCTGGCAAGCTCAGGCAACCCATGTTCTATCTCCATACTGGCCATTTTTTTTATTTGTTTTTCAATGTTTAATCTATTATAGGTCTATTATTTGAACATAAAGAAAGAATTATCTTATCTTATAAAATACAGACGTTACTTCAAAAAAAGAAGATAATTATGTCCTACGCTTGTTCCTAGGTCATTCTTGTCATGAATGTTAATCAATAACTTAAATTCTGCCAAGTCATTGGTTTTCATGGCTGACTCAGGCAACCCATTCTATGCTCTAATAGCACTAGGAGTATTGATTTTAAAAAATACTATTGTTAATTACTGCTTTAATTTCTTTGTTGATGATATACTTATTAATCCCTATACTAATTCCGTGTTATTTCAGAAAGATACGTCAAGAATTATTTTCAGTTACCATCCCGCAGACCCAGAGTCCGAGACTTCGGTGTTATATCATGGCGCCAGCAGACGTGGCACTAGATCTCTTATGCTCCTAGATCCAGCCAACCATGACATGGAAAACAGCGCAATGCCTGATGACGTCATCGTAGTGGATTTTGTAAACAACAAGGTGGGTAGATTGAAAAAAAAAAGGGTCAACATAAAAAAATGTCATAGGACTTAAAATGAGTTTAAAAAAAAAAGCTTCAAACATTCACTTCATTTACTAAACGTAAACATATAAATACACACACACATACACTGACACACACAGGCGTGAAATAGCAGACGTCTATTTAAAATGCGAATGAAACATGCTATGAAACCTTTTTAAGATGAGTGAAGCTATTTTTTGACGTTTTTTTTAAAGCTGTTAATGTGTCAAGTCTTTGGCCGGGCTCTATAATGTAATTGAACTTTGACCTTTGTCTCCAGTTTCAGGTGCCTGCAAATGAAACTCACTACAACTGTATTGTAAGGAAATTAGAATCACTGCATGAAAAACATCATATGATAAGGGTTCGTTTGGATTTTTCTGGGTTTTTATATAGCTATACAATTAGTTCTCATCTTCATCACCATACAACCACAGCTTGTTGACGTTGTTCTAGGTTAAAAGTCATATTTTCAATGTACACTTGTCTAGTTGTTATTATAGTAGTAACTGTAGCACAATATGATAAGGGTTGCTTTAGATTCTTTCAGGATTTTAATTTGTCGCAAATGCTATTTTCATTGCTTCTAAGACTAAGCATATTATACATAAAACACTGAATCATATTCTTCAAATACAAAAGCAAAATTTAGTAAAATACTCTGAAAGACACAAAGATAAAGGCACATTCCTCGTCCCATATGCAAGGACAAATTTGTACAAATGCTCCTTCTTCCCTAGTGCTATCAGAGCATGGAATGGGTTGCCTGAGCTGGCCAGGAAAACCAGTGACTTGGCAGAATTTAAGTCATTAGTTAATATGCATGACTAAATGCATGACGCGCAGGTAACGTCTGTATTATATAAGATAAGATAAACATAGGTAGTATTGTCTTTTGATGATAAGATTGAACACAGAGCCGAACAAATGAGTTCCGCTATTCTGATGTTATCTCACTGGTACTAAACTTGTCTTCCCCAGTACGAGCCCGTTCTACATCCAGGACATGAACAAATTGTTCACCATATTGTTCTCTACTACTGCACTCAAGCCATAAGTCCAGAGTTCATGGACAAAGATTTCTCCGCTATGCAAGAGTTGCCCCATGAGCTGATCAACTGTGACCAAGTTTTCATAGCCTGGGCCATTGGTGGACAGGTCAGTGTAGTAAACAGAACACGGTGCTTTTGTAGACAGGCTGACTGTGTAGTGGTCAGGCGTGTAGGAAATAGGTCAGGTCAATCAGGTCAGTTTTGTGGAGAATAGAGCAGTTCTTCTTTCTTATTTTTATGTTGGAGCGTTCAGATGACTAGACCAATACATGAGATGAACTGCGCAGTGGTTTCCAAATCAGGGAGCTCTCCATATAGCTTTCTTTCTATTGGGGTGTTTTGGGGGCCAGTGTCTTGTACGGGATCAGTTAATAAAAAGTCATTTTTGAGCCAGGCAGATATATCTAATGGACCTTATTCACCAATCGTAAACAAACAACGTTTAGCCACGTGGTGCTCTATCTCTTCTATATAATTTACGATCTCATGTTTAATTCATGATGGTTGTCACGTGACAGTTTTTTCCCGTTGTTTTATCAATAAGATCACGTGACTAAATGTTGTTTGTTTACGATTGGTGAATGAGGTCCATTGGGATCGTATTTTTTTATATGGTAGGAAATCTATTTCAGTAGATTCGTCCTATTTTTCCAAAGCGTATATTAACTAACTCTGTTTAAAGACCGCATCACAAACGAAAAGATTAGTGGCGGGGCACTACAGCGATTCGACCCCACGATGACCTGATAATTATTGTAAGAAAACGGACACTAAAACTCTATGACCACAGTAGAAGGTCCTCGGGGCTTCCAAAGACCTTCCTTCAGGGAACAGTACCAGGACAAAGAACAACAGGCAGACAGAGAATGCGATGGAAAGACAACATAAAAGAATGGACGGGCCTGCCATTAAAAAAAGTTGTATCCAAGGCCAAAAAAAAAAAAAAAAAAAGGAAGGAGAAAAATGGTTGACAAATCTTGTGTGGTGCCCCAACGGTCCAATAGACTAAGGTATAGGTAAAGGTGGATCTTGCCTTCGTTAGTTCTCCCACCTCCTGATCTCGGATTAAGCTGAAAATTTTGCACAATTTTAACCTGACAAAAAAGAAACTATTAAAAAAACCACCAATTAGTTAATTTAATATAATTTTGTTCGGTATCTTGGCTTCTGGACAGATGTGGTGGTGTAAGTTGAATTAGTTCCCTTGAGCCCTAGTGACCTTCTGTTACTATACATTTAAAAAACAATCTTGTAAACATTCCCCCCAAAATACCCCCCTTCTTACCTCCCCCTTTCCCAACTGGTCCAGACAAGTGATAGGATCCTAGCGCATCGAGAAAGCTAAAAAAAGAATTGATTAAAAAAAAAAAAATTTCTATCGCACAGAATTATATGTCTACGTCAATCACACATATAATTACAAGACTGATCAAAACTAATTGATACAATTACACTTAATAAAAGCTTTTTCTTTATTTCACTTGCTTTAAATGTCTCATTCATAGTTTTATTTACAAAGATCTCAGTAAATCACGCAATTTTTTACTAGGTATACATTACCTTCTTAAAACAGCACTCTATCTGGGAGGTCACCTTAAAAGCTTTCAAGTCACCGTGAGCTGACTTCCCTCTTGTTTTAAATTCACCAAACAATTTTCTATCTCATACAACTATACCCACGAAGCATAAGCTAACTGTAGAACCATTCAACTGATTTTTTGAAACTCTTTCTCTCCTAATCGACGATACCATCGTTGATTTGACCTCATTAAATTAAATTAATATTTAATTTTAAAACCTTTTCTTTATGTTATATAGAAGGAGCATGCAGACCAGGATGGCTGCCTGGTCGTGCGGTTTGCGCGCTGGACTGTGGTTCGGATTTATCGACGGTCGAGGGTTCAAACCCTGCCCGCTCTCATCCCCAGTCGTCCTGCGGGACGTCTGGACTAGGAAGTAAACTATCTTCAACTCTGAAGGAACATCCGAAACATGTAAAACATTTTACAAACAAACAAACATTCCTCTTTAATCCTGTACCAAATAAAACATTTTCTGATCACGACGAACAAAGCTATTGAAGCTTAATCATACTATGGTAGTGAAATACTAATGAGCAAAATGAAGAATTCCGCCTGAATGTGAAAAAATAATTACGGAGGGAAAGAGTTAATTTAAAAAATTTTTTTTTTTTTTTTGTCCAGGCTTTTAGCTACCCGGACCATGTCGGACATCCTCTAGGCACGGACTATAACTCTGGTTACTTTATGCTGGAGACACATTACAACAATCCAGAAAAGGTTAAAGGTTAGTATTGAACTAGTTCAATTTTAAGTTTTACAAGAATTAAACGCTCACCATTATCGAGAAGGTTGAATTAGGTTTTTACAAGTACAGCCAAACAAAAGCATAAAAAAAAAAAACGTCCGCAATAGCAAGATGTATCACTAGAACAGCTAAGTCAACAGAAATACAAATACCCGATTTTAAGCCTCTAATTAACATGATTATCTAGATCAGGGATTCTCAACCTGTGGGTCGCGACCCCCTTGGGGGTCGATTGACCATTTGCCAGGGGTCGCCTAAGACCATGGGGGTCGATTGACCATTTGCCAGGGGTTGCCTAAGACCATCGAAAATATGGATTGGTATTGCCTAATCTTCTATTGCTGTGTGTGTGTGTGTGGGGGGGGGGTCGCGGCAGAGTGGGGGATTGTTAAAAGGGGTCACCAAGCTTAAAAGGTTGAGAACCGCTGATCTAGATGAACTCTTTCTCGCCGTAATTATTTACCAGATTGTGGTGGAATCAACGCTGGTATCGTCAGTCAGGAGAGATAAGTGTATGGCGTAATTATCTTCTCTTTTGAAGGAACTTCTCTAATTTACAAGATAAGAATCAGCAACCACAAAGAGGAGTGGCTCAACCAATGGGCATTAAGGAAAACACAGGCAGAGCCATGTACGAAGACATGACCACGCCAAACATGACTAAACATGACTAAATGCACGACGCGTAGGACGTAATCATCTTCTTTGTTGAAGTAACGTCTGTATTATATAAGATAAGATAAGAAACAAACTGGATAATATCAATTTCCTCCAACCGCTAAGAACAATCTACCATCTTTCAACTAAGAACAAGACACACACCTTTAAATTATCACCTTAACAGATAAATCCCCCCCCCCCTTCTGTAGACATTGCGCCCACCCTTACGAAACTGAGAATCATAACCTCTTTGAATGTCCCATTTGAATCCACCTTAGGCAGACCCTGCTACCACTACAGCTCAAATAACCAACACTCTGTAAGGCACACTATTTTTCCATGAAGAAGAACTTACAGCTCAGCAGCAAAAATCTGGCTAGATTTTCATGAGGAAGAATAAACTAAGAAGACTGAAAGAAGGTGGCATTAAAAAGAACATAAATAATGAACTGAATTTATAAGTGTATTTTGTCTGACACTCGCTTATATGTTCAATACATCTATTTCATTCCTTTTTTTTCAATGAAGGCTTATCATAATTTGATTTTTTTAACATGATTAACGTATCGAGCTGATCAACGGCTTTTATAAACGATTAATTTACAGTAGCATTGGCAACAGAGAAAGTTCACCTGGGATAGCCATGCGATAAACAATTTTTCAAGAATACAAAAAAGAAAAAGTAAAAAAAAAAAACCTCCTTCTCGAGTTTAGTTCCTGGCTACAAACTTCAATATTGATCTGTCCCTGTGGCAATTGAATTTGTTCCTGTGGCAATGTATGAAGTCAACTTCACATGAACCTGTGGTTCGAGTGAGACTCTGGTATGAACGTACTTTTCAGTCGCATCATTGTTATACATTCTTCTATTGTAAAGTGACTATTCTGTTTGTTGTTTTACATGTTTCGGATGTTCCTTCAGAGTTATTATTATAGCTTTTATATAGCGCTACTTTCATGCTTATAATATGCTCAGAGCGCTTTGGTCCAATCTCATTTGTGGACCGGTGGGGAGGAGGGGGTATGTAAGAGTTAGTTTTCCGTGCTGCCTTTAGGCGCTCAGTAAACACAACTCTGCCCGTGTCGAACCTCGAGCCCCCTTCTAGGTAGCCAAGCCAAGCCAAATTCAAGCGCACTTGGCCTCTCGACCATGCTTCCCACTAACTAAGAGTTGAAGATAATTACTTCCTAGTCCAAACCTCCCGCAGGATATTTTGCAGGATACTAAAATTCTTTAATCACATTTAGTGAACTCTATTGTTGTAGTTGACAGTTCTGCTTAAGACGATTTATTGACACATACACACATAAACTGACACACACACACATAAACAGTGACACATACACACATAAATTGACACACACACACACACATAAACAGTGACACACACACACATACACATAACTACACAGGGAAAGCAAGTGGAATTCATTTTTTTTTTAGAATTATGGTATAATTATTAACCATGTTTATCAAGCTTTAGGTATGAGCTATTTCAACAGTAAATGGTTTTTATCTTACTATTCTAGTTGGTTGTCTAGCCTATTCACTATTCAATATAAAAAGAGCCAGATTTTTAAAAAGTTTTTCTATCACCACCTTGTTATTTTGCTGTTGATATTTTAGAAGCAATATGGAATCAATATGGAATCATTCAGCCATTATATTTCGCTGCCTTGTTAAACTCTTGATTCCCCGTCACTGACCTGCTCATCTGAGGAGTTATCCTCAGGTGAGGCCCCTGATGAGAACATGACTTTTTTACATTTCTTTTTCTGTCTATATTCTTCGCTACTCGATGTTTCGTCCTGAGTGTAGGAAGCATCAATGCTGATCTCCGAGGACACCCCATACGACGTGTCTAAGCAGTCGTTTGACGTCACTTCCTTGCACGTGCAGTCCTCGGGGCAGACGTGAAATTCGCCGTTCGGCTTAATGCGGATACGCAAGGAGGTAAAGTTGGCATCTAGTTTCGTTTTGAAGCATTGCTTCCGGGTGGACTGCGAAGAGGGATCTTTTTTGGAGTAGGCTTCCGTGAGGGTTTCATCGCTAGGAGCGTCAGATACTCCCTGGCAACAAGTACAGCACGTGCAATAAGTCTTCTTATTTATGTTGCACATATCATGGTATTGGCTTCGAAGATCTTTAGATGCTGCCAAACAGCAGCACTGGCAGCATATTGGTCTATTCTGAGACAATGGTCTTGGTTCTTCCAAAGCCACCTTATTCGCTTGCTTTTCATTGGGACCACTGTCACTCGGCTGCCTGTCAGTAAGCCCACTCACATTCTTACCGTTGAGTCCACTCTGACCAGGCTCTGGATCATTGATCTTTTTCTTGGGATAACAGAGACAGACCATCTCTTCACCACATTCTGTGATCAGTGTAAGGCGGCAAGCGTCCGTTTCTTTTTGGGAGGGTCTTGTTTCAGCAGCGTCTTGCTGAGCAGAAGCACGCTTGGGCTCGATCGGCTCAACTACAATGGTCTGTCGTTCAGCGGCGTCTTCAACATCGAGTTTCTCGTTTGCTTTGTTTTGTAATGAGACTTTTTCTTGTCCGACGTTCGATGATCTAAGACTTGGGTTGTTTTTACTAAGCGCGGACAAGGTGTCCGCGTTTAAGTTCGTCCTCTGCTCCTGGTTATTGACGTCATAGACTCTCTCCACCATTACCGTTTCCGTTTCCTGTTTTAAAACCTTGTCACTTGGGATCTGAGCTTGCGGGCTGACCATGGGGAGTCTCTTTTCAAAAAACTGTTTCATACCTGCGACAGACGATCGAGTGTTTTCCATGTTGGCGATCTCGGGAGATGCAGCGTCATACGTGATGGACCTTCTGATGGATAAAGTCTCGTTCGTTTCTGGGGTTGCATCCCTTGACTTTCTTCCGGAATTCGATGCTTCGTTGAGATCAGGGCCCATGTCCTTAACAGAGAAATTTCTGCCATTGCTTGACGCTTCATTCACTACGCTCTCGCGCTTACTGCTATCTTGTCCTTCCATTATTGTTGAGTTGTTTTTTTGTGATACGAGATGTTCTTTGGATGTCTCCGGTATAGTATTCAGAGCAGACATATCTGTTTCTAGTAACCGTCTCTGAATAGTTCGCCTGTCTCCTCTCGGACTTTTATTTTCATTTTGGTTTAGGACGTTTGGAAAATGTTCCTCTACTTGAAGATCTCCAGCGTGTGAAAACAGTTGCGGATTAGCCTCTGAAATGTTTTTCTTTGATTGTTGCTCTCCCTTTTCAAAACCTTTAGGAGTTTTCTGCCCTTGCTCTTTTAGATAAGTGGTTTCGCTTTGAAGTCTTGAGTTTAAATCTTCGAGTGAATTGAAATGCTTGAACAGTTCACTGGTAGTTCGTTTGTCTAGTTCACATCGCTGCGCTGGGAATCTTTGGAGGCCCACCAGCTCATTCGAAAACGGCCCAATGGCCTCTAATGCACTGACATTGACAGTATTGGCAGTTACAGTCACAACGTCAGCTGTCAAGTTCACTGACCTGAATTTTGTTGCATTAATGTCCGTAATGGACAGATTGGAGACATCGTTTGAAAGTGGCTGTCTGTCAGATGCATTAATAGCAGACCCCTTTGTTTTTTGTGCCTGGATTGTCTTCTCTTGAAGGTCTAATAGACTTTCATCTTTGTTTCCAGCTAAATCTGAGGTCTCCGACCTTTTTTTCAAGCGAGTATCATCCTGATCAACTTTGTCAGGGGTAACCTTATTCAAGTTTAAAACTTGATCTTGTGTTTTTTCTTCTATACTCAAACGTGACCTAGATTGAAGAGCTTCCCACTGAGCTAATGTAAATAGAACCTGATCTTCGTTTGGTGAATTATTGATTCTAGACAGATCTTCTTTTGATAGATCTAAGTTTTCTGATTCTTTACTTTGGACTTTGATCGTGTCTTTGTCTGTGACTAAGTTTCTTGCTGGACTTAAATGCTGACTTGATATTGGTGTGAGTAGTTTCCTTTCATCAGGTTTTACTGAAATATTTTCTTTCGAAATACTTTCGATGCTCAATTTTGTAGTACTTTCTAATTCATCATTAACGTATTGTCTAGGGTTATCTGTGTTTATTTCTTTGATACTTCCTTGTTTTAAAAACGCTTGTATGTCTGCAATATCAACTTTGAAACAAAGATGATTCTCTTCGGAACAATAGACAGGTTTCAAAATCTCACAGAAGTCTTTGATGGGGACACTTGGAGATGTTTTGTTTAACAAACTTGTGAACCGTTCATGTTTTATTGGCGATGTTTGTTGTACAATTGAAGATGTTGGCTGTACAGGAAGATTTGTCTGCTGTGCGGTTAAAGATG
Organism: Biomphalaria glabrata; assembly: GCF_947242115.1. Lineage (NCBI taxonomy): Eukaryota > Metazoa > Mollusca > Gastropoda > Planorbidae > Biomphalaria > Biomphalaria glabrata. The sequence continues at coordinate 1,354,175 of NC_074719.1, forward strand.
TTTGCTGTATAAGATCAGGAGTGTGTTGTACAGCTGAAGATGTTTGCTGTACAGTCGAAGATGTTTTCTGTACAAGTAGGGGTGTCTGTTGTATAGTCGAAGATGTTGGCTGTACAGGCGTCAATTTTTGCTGTACAGTTGAAGATGATTGCTGTACAGGTAGAGATGTTGGCTGTAAAGCTGAAGATGTTTGCTGTACAGTTGAAGATGTTAGCGGTGCAGGTAGAGATGTTGGCTGTACAGTTGAAGATGTTTGTTGTAAAGGCGTCGATGTTTGCTGCACAGTTGAAGACGTTTGCTGTGCAGGTAGAGATGTTGGCTGGATAGTTGAAGATGTTTGCTGTACAGGTAGAGATGTTGGCTGGATAGTTGACGATGCTTGCTGTACAGGTAGAGATGTTGACTGGATAGTTGAAGATGCTTGCTGTACAGGTAAAGATGACTGGATAGTTGAAGATGCTTGCTGTACAGGTAGAGATGTTGGCTGTTCAGCTAGAGATGTTGGCTGCGCAGTTGAATATATTTGACGCACAGATGGCGATGTTTGCTGTACGGTTGAAGATGTTTGCTGTACAGGTAGAGATGTTGGCTGGATAGTTGAAGATGTTTGCTGTACAGGTAAAGATGTTTGCTGCACAGTTGAAGATGTTTGCTGTACAGGTAGAGATGTTGGCTGGATAGTTGAAGATGTTTGCTGTACAGGTAAAGATGTTGGCTGTACAGTTGAAGATGTTTGCTGTACAGGTAGAGATGTTAGCTGTACAGTCGAATATGTTTGCTGTTCATCTACAGATGTTCGCCGTTCAATTAGATATGTTGGCTGTACAGCTGAATATGTTTGCTGTACAGGTAGAGATGTTAGCTGTACAGTTGAAGATGTTTGCTGTTCATCTACTGATGTTCGCCGTTCAATTTGAGATGTTGGCTGTACAGTTGAAAATGTTTGCTGTACAGGTAGAGATGTTGGCTGTACAGTTGAAGATGTTTGTTGTACAGGTAGAGATGTTAGCTGTACAGTTGAAGATATTTGCTGTTCACCTACAGATGTTCGCCGCTCAACTAGAAATGTTGACTCCACAGTTGAAGATATTTGATGCACAGATGGCGATGTTGGCTGTACAGTTGAAGATGTTTGCTGTACGAGTTGCGCTGTTGGTTGTACAATTTGCTGTACAGGTAGAGGTGTCTGATGTGCAGTTATCGTCGCTTGCTGAGCAGGTGAGGATGTTGGTTGTATGGTTGAAGATATTTGCTGTACAGCTGGAGGTGCCTGCTGTACGAATGTAGATGTTGGGTCTACAGTTGTAAACGTCTGCTGAACAGATTGAGATTTTTGTTGTTCTAGAGTAGACGATGTGGATAAAGTTGGTTCTTGGGCTGAAACGTAATAAGTAGCTATTAGTTCGTTTAGAGTCGGGAGGACTTGCTGCTGGTCTAAATAATCAGAGTATTTTTTATTTTCAGCCAAAGAAGAGCTGACTGTTCGTTGTTGTGTTAGATAAGAAGTGAGGGCTTGCTGTTGGGTCTGACAAGAAGCGTTTCCTTGGGATTGAACGAAAGGGGCAAAGAAATCTTTCTGCTGAGCTAATGGGGGAGAGACATTTTTCTGTTGAGCTATTTGGGGAGAAAAAAATTGCCGTTGAATTAATGGCGGAGAGAAATTCTGCTGCTGAGCTAAAGGGGGAGAGAAATTCTGCTGCTGAGCTAAAGGGGGAGAGAAAGTTTGCTGCTGAGCTAAAGGCGGAGAGAAAGTTTGCTGCTGAGCTAAAGAAAGTTTGATTGACTGCTGTTGAATTACTGGCGGAGAAAATGTCTGCTGCTGAGCTAAAGGGGGAGAGAAAGTTTGCTGCTGAGCTAAAGAAAATTTGATTGACTGCTGTTGAATTACTGGCGGAGAAAACGTCTGCAGCTGAGCTAAAGGGGGAGAGAAAGTTTGCTGCTGAGCTACAGGCGGAGAGAAACTTCTCTGTTGAGCTAAAAATGAAGAGAAAGCTTGCTGTGGGCTTAGCGCTAACGAGGTCTCGCGCTGTTGTGGTAAAGGTTTGGAAAGATGTTGCTGAGCCAATAGCTTCAGAAGCTCATTATGTTGCAACAGTGAAAGATCTTCAGACTGACATTGGCTAGTGGAGACTGTTTGTGACTGGGTGGAAGGGGAGCTAAATAGTTCAGTGGCCAATGATTTTGTCTCATTTACATAGAAGTGAAATAGTTGCTCAGAGTTTGTTGAAGAGTTCTCCGGCCGGATAACTATAGATGGGCTGCTAGTAAACTGCTGTTCAGCTTCTTGCTGTGGCGTGCGATTCTGCTGCTCAAATGGCTGAGGAGTTTTTCGCAGAGGAACGCGATTTTCTAGCTCCAATCGTCGAGACGCCGCTTGCTGTGGCGCACGATTTTGTAGCTCCAATTGTTGAGATGCTGATGGTGGCGATCCTCGATTTTGTAGCTCCAGTTGTTGAAACTCTGTTTGTGGCGCCCGATTTTGTTGTTCCAATTGTCGAGGCGCAGATGTCTGCGGCCCTCGGTTTTGTTGTAGCTCCGATTGCTGAGATGCTGATGGCTGTGTCGCGCGATTTTGCTGCTTGGACAGTCGAGACCCTGCTTGCTCTGGCGCGATATTATTTTTTTGCAACTCGGCAACCTTTTCTTTAAGCTGCAGCTTAATAAGACGTAGGGTCTCCTCACTGACCACTTGATTGATTGTTTGAAGAATAGGCAGTGCACTTCTGTAGCACTGTGTGTGAGGGATGCTGTCTGCTAGCACGGGGACACTGACTGTCAGGTCAGTACTTTGACCATCTTCATTGAAAATGTTCAGCGTTATCACCAAAGGCACCTTTGGGCTGGTCTCTCCGGCACTGGGCACGGGGTATTTGCATTCTGCTGACGATGGGCTGAATGTCTGCGCAGATAAGGAGGATAACTCTAGTGAAGAGATGACGCTTATAGCTCTGTCCGGGACATCGCCAGACTGCAGAGTAAGATTAGCTCGACTGACGTCTTTAGACTTATCTAGTTTTAGTTCCGGAGTAAAATACTGGTGATGACTAACGCCCGTAGTGGGAGTTGTCCATGCCGTTACGGTAGATGAAGTCGTAAGATTAGCTCTACTGGCGTCTTTAGACTGCTCTAGTTGTAGTTCCGGAGTAAAATACTGGTGATAACTAACACCCGTAGTGGGAGTTGCCCATGCCGTTACGGTAGATGAAGTTGTAAGATTAGCTCTACTGGCGTCTTTAGACTGCTCTAGTTGTAGTTCCGGAGTAAAATACTGGTGATGACTAACACCCGTAGTGGGAGTTGTCCATTCCGTTACGGTAGATGAAGTTGTAAGATTAGCTCTACTGGCGTCTTTAGACTGCTCTAGTTGTAGTTCCGGAGTAAAATACTGGTGATGACTAACGCCCGTAGTGGGAATTGTCCATGCCGTTCCAGCTGACGGAGCTGTCTCTGTGGACTTGTCAATACTTTCTAACTTCTTCTTTGGAAGAGTGTCATCGTCTGTAGACAAGAGGATTTCAGCGATTTCAAACAAAGATGGCCCCTCTGATGCTGTCAGATAGTCATCCAAGCTGCCACTTGCTTTAGGAATGTGATGATCCGAAGTGGTTTTAGAATCGTTCTCTAACTTGGAAGTTTGCGACATTGCCCAACCGCGATTTCATTATTCTCGTATTTTTTTTTATATTTATTTACTAGATATCTCTTGGCTTGTAAATTTCAATTTTATGTTAATTTCTATAACCAAAAATATGATAACCTTTGGTTTTTTTTTTTTTTTTGTTTTTTTAAGGCGATATTAAACGATATGTACTAATGATCCGCAGGTATCGTAGATAGTTCAGGTCTGCGACTCTATTTAACCAAACAGCTCAGAACATATGACGCTGCTATCATTGATACTGGAGTCAGCACAGACAGCTACCAAATAATACCTCCATTTGAGACTAGCTTTATATCTAGTGGCTATTGTCACGAGGACTGTCTAAATCAGGTACTTTTTACATCTAGTGGCTATTGTCGCGATGACTGTCTACATAAGGTAATTTTTTTTATTTTGAGGCCATTATCAAGAATACTCTACATCAGGTACTTTTTATATTTTGAAGCTATTGTCACAAAAGCTTGTCGACATCAGTTAGTCATCTCCAGTGGCTATTGTTACAAGGATTATACATCTAGTACTGATCATATCTACTGCGGCTGTTTAGGTTTAAAGGCTATTTCCACGTTTCGTTCTAGGCAGTTGACCTACTTTGTTCAGCCTGTGAAATATATAGTCAACAATTAACTCCATGACAACAGGTAACAACAGACATAGAAGAGCTACACTAGAAGAAGGGGCGGACTGGGTATTACATCGTCCCGGGCATTTCTATACTATCCGGCCCACAAATTGTATATCATATGATGGGCCTCCATTTCTAGGTCTAACTGTCCTCAAAACTATTCTGTTAAGCTTGAAAATGTATCGATAAAGGAACGCATGCATACAATGCACTCTGTATCTTTTTAAGACATATAGTAGGCTTAATGTCCAAAATAGAGCATTGAGATTCATAACAAACGAATATTCACATTTGACTAGAGTAACACCTTTAGTTAAATCACTAAATTTAGAAAGCCTTCAGGACAGAAGACTTAAAAGTAAAGTAGCAATTATACATAAAACACTGAACCTTAATCTTCAAATACAAAAACAAAATTTAATCAAATACTCTGAAAGTCACCAAGATAAAGGCACATTCCTCGTCCCATATGCTAGGACAAATTTGTACAAATACTCCTTCTTCCCTAGTGCTATTTGAGCATGGAATGGGTTGCCTGAGCTAGCCAGGAAAACCAGTGACTTGGCAGATTCTAAGTCATTGGTTAATATGCATGACTGAGTGCATGACGCGTAGGACGTAATCATCTTCTTTTTTGAAGTAACGTCTGTATTATATAAGATAAGATAATGCTGCTTTTCAACGCTAAAAGGATGAAGCCTACTAGTAGCACTGTCTACGGATGTAGACTATTACATTATTTCGGAAAAAGTGTTACATTGAAGTAACATCCTACTGTAGACTCTGTAGAGTCTGTAAAGGATTTTTTTTTAAACCACGACTCTCAGAGGGCCTCTTTTTACAAGATGATATTATAAAGGGTTTAACAAATAAATGCGTTATAAAGTGGCATACTTGAAGTCTTTAGGTGGCCCTACCGGCCCATTTGGGCCCACCGGGCATTGGCCCTAATGCCCATATAGCCAGTCCGCTCATGCTAGAAAGTGGTATTAAATGGTGAGACAACTCCTGCAGTTGAAGTGAGCGCGGTGTTGAGAAATGTAGCGTAGTTTTTTTTCATAATTTGTTCACAAAGTATTTAGTAGATGATAAAAAAAGTTATCAGAGATTTTAATTTTATTGGTGAAACTGGCTGTCATGACCTAGAAAGTTATTCGATCTTTCTAACTGATTATAAATCATTTTCTCTCTCTCTCTTTGTCTTTGTCTCACTCTCAGTATCTCTCTGTCTCTCTCTCTCACTCTCAGTATCTCTCTGTCTATCTCTCACTCTCAGAATCTCTGTCTCTCCCTCTCTTAGTCTCTTTCACTCTCAGTATCTCTCTCTCTCTCTCTTTGTCTCTCTTTCACTCTCAGAATCTCTGTCTCTCCCTCTCTTTGTCTCTCTTTCACTCTCAGTAAGACTCAGTATCTCTCTGTCTCTCTTTCACTCTCAGTATCTCTCTGTCTCTCTCTCTTTGTCTCTCTCTCACTCTCAGAATCTCTGTCTCTCCCTCTCTTTGTCTCTCTTTCACTCTCAGTATCTCTCTGTCTCTCTTTCACTCTCAGTATCTCTCTCTCTCTCTTTGTCTCTCTCTCACTCTCAGTATCTCTCTCTCTTTGTCTCTCTTTCACTCTCAGAATCTCTGTCTTTCCCTCTCTTTGTCTCTCTTTCACTCTCAGTAAGACTCAGTATCTCTCTGTCTCTCTTTCACTCTCAGTATCTCTCTGTCTCTCTCTCTTTGTCTCTCTCTCACTCTCAGAATCTCTGTCTCTCCCTCTCTTTGTCTCTCTTTCACTCTCAGTATCTCTCTGTCTCTCTTTCACTCTCAGTATCTCTCTCTCTCTCTTTGTATCTCTCTCACTCTCAGTATCTCTCTGTCTCTCCCTCTCTTTGTCTTGTGTGTGTGTGTGTGACTTAGTGGCTAAGCGCTTAGTTTCCGAACTTGGGGGTTCAGGTTCAAATCTCAGTAAAAACTGGGATTTAGAATTTCGGGATTTTTTTAGGGCGCCCCTGAGTCCACCCAACTCTAATGGGTACGGTACATGACTTTAGTTATGGGAGATGCTGCTGAGAGACTTTAAGCACGTATTCAATCTTCCTGGATATAGATAGCTGTCTGTGGTAGGCGCTCTGGATTGCCCGATGGTCTTTTCATTCGGGTTTGAACCCTGCCCGCAGCAATCCCCCACCACCCTTCAGGAAGTTTGCGCTAGGATGTAATAACGTTCAAATTTGACGGAACATTCCAAACATGTACAACAATCCCATATTCTGAAATTATTCTAGAATCCAAATCTAGGTACTACTTTTTACTAGATCTAGAATCTATCTAGATCTAAATCTAGATAGGAACTAGATTAACCTAGAAAGATTTATTGTAAAATACTATACAGCACTTGTCTGTTCTAGTGTTATGTTATTAAATCCAAACCAATGTATTCATCTTCTAGATTACTTACAAATGGTTCTCATGCTGTTTGTATTTCAGGGCTTAGCTGAACAGCCAATCTCCGTGTTGGCTGTGTTACTGCATGCCCATTTATTAGGGCGGAAGATACGCACACGTCACTTCCGGAATGGTACAGAGTTACCACCCTTGATGGAAGATAATCATTATGACTTTAATTATCAGCAAATGAGATTACTTCCTGAAGAAAGAATCATACAAAAGGCAGGTGTCTACATAGATCTATCTACATAGTTCTTAGCTAGAATAGAATTGGCAATTTTTTTTTTTTTTATACAAATAAATCACTGTGGTGACTGCATCAAAAGAGATTAAAGACAGGGTTACTGCAGCGATTGGACCCCATGATGACCTGCTAACTATCGTAAAAAAACGCATGCTAAAAATATATGGCCATATTACAAGGTCTTCGGGGCTCGCAAAGAATTTCCTTCAGGGAACATTACCAGGAAAAAGAAGAAGAGGCAGACAGAGAAAGCGATAGGAAGACAAAATAAAAGAATGGACAGGCCTGCCTTTGAAAGTTCCAACTAAGGCAAAAGTGAGAGTGGAATGGAGAAAGACGGTCGACGAGTCTTGTATGGTGCCCCAACGGTTCAACGGACTAAGGAATAGAAAAAGATAAAGAAATCACTTTGTCATATTGTGATTAGGTCACTCTCTTGCTCTGGTTGGCCGCCTTCAATCGTAGAACGCCTAAGGGTTATATAAAAATGAGATGAATGCTTGGGCATTAACTATGGTCGGAACAATGTCACACCGCAGAATCCCTCCCCCCTCTATGCGTCGGAAGTTCTGACACTGTCACCAGCTCTTGTTGTTTTTTTTTCTTCATGTCTGACTCCCGAAGGCTTTCCCCATGTTTGGGTAGAACCTCAATGCAGCAGAGGCTTGCATTTAGAGTTTTCCTTCTCCTAGGTGGGTACTCAACTAAGGCTTCTCAGCCCCTCTTGAAAGGCGTAATGTTCTCCACATAAAACAATCCTGCTGCCAACTGTTGCATCTATAAAAAAAAAAAAAACACACACATTGTATTGAGCCGACAATACATGGGCGTTGACCTGAACCAATTTTAGGATGGGCATAGACGTTGAAGAGGCGTGGAGGCTGAGTGGTAAACCGCGAATGGATTCCGAACAGTGAGGTCCCGGGTTTGAATCTCGGTGAAGACTTCGATTTTTTAATTTCGGGATTTTCCTGACGCCCTGGAGTCCACCCAACTCAAATGGGTATCTAACATTAGTTGGGGAAAGGGCCTACTTTAACTGGACAAAGGAAGGATTTTTATTGCTCTGATCTACTGTTTATTGATTTAAAAAAAAAACGCTACCGTCATTGAAATCGCCATACTGTCCCATAATATAAGTAAAACTGAAATAGAAAAATACAAATTATGGGAACCTAAGCTTGTAGATTAAGCGGTTATGAAAGTTGTCTAAAAAAACAATATACCCTGTTGTTATATCAACCAAGGGGAATAATGACAACTGACATTACAGATTCCTTCAAGGTCCTTAACATTCCTAAGAAGATTCTCATTGCCACATCACCAGAAAATTCCTCAGTGGAAACTGATAAAGCGAAGCAGGTCGTTTTGGCGCCACCGTTTTGGCGACGCCGTTTTGGCCCCGCCGTTTTGGCGCGAAGGTCGTTTTGGCGCGAGCCGTTTTGGCGACGGGACGTTTTGGCGCGAAATACATTATGTACATTTATTGTATTATTTCTTTTAAAAGAATTATTCATATCTATGTTTTGCATGAGTGTTTGTGTTAAGACATATTTTTCACGTACTAAATGTAAATGTGTAATTGTTTTTCACATCACTGGATAAAATTATTAGTGAATGGTCCAAACTACTCGAGCTTATAAAGACGTAGGGGCGAAAAGATTGAAAGAGATAGGTAGACATTTGGCCGCTCTCGGAATTGTCAAATAAAAAAAATCTTTTGGAAAGAAATCCAAAAATGTCATCCAGTGCGATTAGCAGAACTCACATATAGCATGTCATTACCATACAGGAATCTGACTTATTATAGGCCTATATTCATGAAATAAGCAAAACCTTTATAATTAAAAAAAAACAAAACAATTCACTGAACGGTGTTAGAATTCATACTATACATACAATATTATGGTAGAGTGAAATAAACATTGTTATAAAAGCTACGTGCTTATTAAATTATCGTCAAATGGTATCTCGCGCCAAAACGGCTCGCGCCAAAACGTCCCGTCGCCAAAACGGCGGGGTCAAAACGGCGTCGCCAAAACGTCACGTACCGCTGATAAAGGGATTACATTGAACTTTGTTTCTATCTGGCAGTGTCAGGGAATGAATATAAGTTCGTTTTTTTTAAGATAATAATAATAATATATGCTGACCATTAGATAGGCTAAATACTGACCACTAGTAGATGTTGAACATCAGAAAAATGTTGGCCATTGGATAAATGTTGGCAATTAGAATGATTAGATACATTTTTGCCATTATATAAATGCTGTCCAACAGAGACATTGTGTCCATCAGATATAGTGTCCATCAGATTATTGTGTCCATCATATATGCACCTTTTACCAATGGTGTATAGACAACTTTCTAATTTTAAATGTTCAGAAAACTAAAGAAATGATTATTGACTTTACGAAACATAAAGGCGGCCATCTTGCAGAAATTCAGATAAACAACCAAACCGTAGAACAAGTACAAGAATATTAATACCTAGGTACAATCATCGACAACAAACTGAAATGGTGTGAACATTGTCAAAACCTCTACACAAAATTCACCAGCGACTCTTCTATCTCAGAAAGCTAAGAAAACATCGACAAAACAATCATTAAACTTTTCTATGCAGCAACCATCAGGAGTCTAATTAACTTTGCCATCACCTGCTGGTATGGTAATACTTCACTGACACAAAGACTTAGACTAAATAGACTAATTAAAAAAACATCTTATATCACTCGAATACAGCTACCATCTCTTGAAGAGCTTTTTCATGAAAGATTCCTTTCCAAAACACTCACAATTCTTAAACATAACCTGCACCCATTAAACCACTGTTACATAAGATCTGAACGAAGTGGTCGTCTCCTTTCCATTAGGACTAAAACAGAAAGATTTAAAAACTCCTTTATCCCACTTTCGGTCAGAGTGTTACAAGATCAGCTGTCGTCATTGAGAAGTACATAGAAGTCAAATTCATAAAGCGCTGGTTGTGAGTGTGTATATGTTTCGTGTGTGAATGTTGTTAGAATTTGCATCTATATTGTTATTGTACAGTAGTTTCGCTGAGCTTGTCAATTGTAGTCAAACTGAATTTCCATTTGATAGGATCAATAAAAATTATCTCATCTTCTAAATGTTAGCCAACTGAAAAAGTGTGACAATTACATACATATTCGCCACTAAAGAAATGCAGGCCATTAGATAAAGAGGTTGAATCAAGTTACCAAAACTATAGAAGGAGTATTTTTACCTTTACCTATCCATATGTTGGATCATTGGGGCACCATGCACCTTCAATGAGTCCAGTAGGGAATCGGTGCCGTAGGCGCTATTATCCTGTTGTTCGTTAAAAAGGCTTTTATCCAACCACCAGGTCTGGACATAGGGCTCTTCACCCCTGTCCTATCTGAAGACTCCCAGTAGTAGCGGCCATAATGACTGGACTAGAAAGTAGACCTTGCCACGTACACAGCGCACCTCCCCCGTTGCTTAGCCACACTCGCAATAAGTGGCCGAGGGCAGCGCTAACCGTGAGGAGTTTGCCTCATACTCCTATGCTGTAACCCCCACTAGTCAGTGTAAGGACCGCCACTCCAGCTTAACGGTTATCTGATGACGTCCCCTGCCTGGAACGGCGTTGCGGACTTATTGGACTGGGTTGCTGGATTGTTGTTCAATCCCCACCTCGAGTGAGATAAAAATAAATACTCACGCAAGGTACTCAGCCTATGTAGTCCCACTAATAGACGTTCAGTTGATATAACAACATGCTATATGGTTAATTTAGACATCTTCTATAACCGCTAAATCTCCAAGCTTAGGTTCCCATATTTTCTTTGTTTTTCTACTTCAGTTTTACTTATATTATGGGGCACCATGCAAGATTCGTCGCCTTCTCTCTCTTTTGCCTTAGTTAGAACTTCTTTCAAGGCAGGCCAGTCCATTCTTATGTGTTGTCTTCCCATCGCTTTCTCTGTCTGCCTCTTCTTCTTTTTCCTGGTACTGTTCCCTGAAGGAAGGTCTTTGCGAGCCCCGAAGATCTTGTTATATGGCCATAGATATTTAGCTTGCGTTGTTTTTTTTACGATAGTTAGCAGGTCATCGTGGGGTCCAATCGCTGCAGTAACACCGTCTCTAATCTCTTGATTTCTGATGCTGTCTTTGAATGTGAGTATTTAGAAGTTTTTAAACATTGTATGATAGTGCTTTGGGTCTAAGTGGAGTTTGTTTTATTTTCCAGGGAGACAGTCTAATAACTGAATGTGACTACGACTCCACAAGTCAAACTGACCTGACTTATGTAAGTTGTTGTAACAATATATATTATTACGCATATATTATGATTAGTCAATGAAAAATATTTGCCAGTATGGGGATCGGAACCGTTATATACTTATATAATACAGACGTTACTTCCAAATGCTGCACCCAACTCTACTGGTCCTTCAGTCCGAGACTATGCGTTAGAGATTAGTCTTGCTCTGTCCTGAACTCGAACTGCCTCTCTCTGGACTCCCTGTACGGCCTGTCTTGCTGTGCTGAACTGTACCAGACTGAATCGCCCTGACAGTGTCGTTGCTCGGTCGTTGGTTTGTAGCTCCAGAAATCTTGTACAACTACATCGATGTAGGCGCAAGGCGTTTTTTTAAATCTTAGTATTTAAATTGAAACAAAAAAAACTTAAACAGACTTCTTTTTTTTTTAATAAAAAAAACTTGATTACAAATTTTATTTATAATTTTAACTCTTTCTCTCCGTAATTATTTACCACATTCTGAATCAACGTTGGTATCGTCTGTTATTAGAGAAAGAGTTAAATGTACACAGTTTTTAGTGGGCATGAGATAAAGTAGTAACATGAATGAAATGATATTCTAAAGAGAAGCTAACTCATTACAAATACACATCTTAAAGTCTCTGGATTGTCTCCCTCTTCAACTATCTCACCAATCCTTTTTCCCTTTGCATTACGCCAGACCCCCCGTAGTTTCATCAGAAACTCAGCCAAACATCCACCCTACTCCCATCATTATGACATCACTCGCTCTTCATACAAGGTTCACCAAGACCTTATCGACAACTGACGTAAAACGCCTGTCCTCTCTACTTAATTCTGTGATCATATTATCTTATATAATACAGACGTTACTTCAAAAAAGAAGATGATTACGTCCTACGCGTGATGCATTTAGTCATGCATATTAACCAATGGCCTAAATTCTGCCAAGTCACTGGTTTTCCTGGCTAGCTCAGGCAACCCATTCCATGCTCTAATAGCACTAGGGAAGAAGGAGTATTTGTACAAATTTGTCCTAGCATATGGGATGAGGAATGTGCCTTTATCTTTGTGTCTTTCAGAGTATTTTATTAAATTTTGTATTAGGGGTGATATCACCACAAGTGTTCATACCAGCACTTGAGTGTAGGTCTATCACTTGTATCTTGACACAGTTGACCGCTAGCACCACGCTGGCCTGTGTCGCATGTGTCAAGTCGACGCAATTTCAGTGTCACTTCCATTATGACGTAATCATCTTTTTCTGTTGATAATCTAGCTAGATCTAGATCACATGTGTATTGCAAGCTTTGATAGGCTTTAGGTCTACTTGATTGAGAGGCACCAGTTATCATGTGGTAAGGATGTTTTTGTTTAGATCTAGTTGATGGGAATATTATGAATGAATAATCAATAATAGCGATGTCGATAGGGCCTCATCTCAGCCTGCCGGCTAATAGTCTTATAATGTCTAGATCTAGAATGACGAATCTAGACTAAGGTCTATTCTTTTTAGTTTTCATGCTAGATCTAGATTTAGAAGTTGAATAATAAGTCAACAGGTAGAGCATCTAAAACTATATGGGAATGGGTTGCCTGAGCTAACCAGGAAAACCAGTGACTTGGGCTGAATTTAAGTCATTGCTTAATATGCATGACTAAATGCATGACGCGTAGGATGTAATCATCTTCTTTTTTGAAGTAACGTCTGTATTATATAAGATAAGATAAAGATTGGTCTGGATATAAGGCATCAATAGCAACTGAAAAAAATAATAAATTCTCCTATTTCGCGCAGCAGTCACGTGAACGGACAGCCCTTCAAATCACGCGCTGTGACAACGCGAGCCTCTTGGTGTTTTTTTTTTTCTCTCTCTTTATATATTTTTCCTCATTCCCCCATCTCTGTCTATTGTGTTGTCTTTACCTTGCAAAGTTATTTCCCTTTGTATTTACTAAAGCCAAATCTGCTACTAGTGTAAGAAAGCCAGACTGAGGAATCACGAAATAGAATTCCTTTTGACAAGTTTATTGATGTTTGAACATTCAACTTAACGGGAGGCAGGGCCGGCCTAAGGTAATAGGAGGCCCTACGCAAAGAGAAATATGGTGGTCCCAAATGAAATAGAAAAATAAAAAGACCGAAAATAAAATTATGCAATTAATGAAAACCTTCCTCCATCTACATCTTAAGCAACGTATATAGCATGATTCCTGTAGCGTTATGTGTGTACTAACACAGCTATAGCTGAGACTTGGAGCTAAGCTTGTAGACAAGGCATAGAGTTCTGATATGTTTGAGATCTGATCTGAGTTTCGCTTTTTTTTCTCTACCTTTTATTTTTTAGTCCTGTTCGAGGCCCCCACTAATCGGAGGCCCCAGGCGGCTGCCTAGTTTTGCCTACGCCTAAGGCGGACCTGTGGGAGGGGACTGAATCCAGAACCCTATTTCACAACTCAATGGCACTTTACTACAGGAGACAAAAATTAACGAAGTCAGTGCAGCGGTTCCTGTATTCATTGCTCGCCTTCTGGGGGGTGTATGACTGTTTGCTTATTCTTATATAATAAGTAGGGAGGGTTTGATTAAATATATTTACGTAGAAAATGCTCGAATTTCTTTATATCTTTTATTAAACTATATCAGCCAAGATTTGTATTTTACAGTTTACGCTTTACAAGCTATTTATTCCACTCAATGTGTCCTGTTTTAGGGAGGTCTTCCATCGACCAGTGAAATGTGTCAGGCCTTTTTATTGTATTACCCAAGACTGTCTTTATCACGATGCTTATCTAGGTAAGGGATTTGTTTAGTTCACCAGGCTGTTATCTCCCCTTTTAAGACCCATGCTAAGACAACTATTTTAAACGGTCCATAAATTACTTTTGGAGTTGTTAACTATCTTCACCTGTCAAACTTTATGTTTTTATCTTGTCTTGTTATAAAGTATGCTTCACTGTTGTAATAATTAACTTTCTAAGCTTAACCAGGTGTTAATCTAGGTGACTAGGTGTTTATATTGTTTTCAAGGCTTACACAGACAACCCGCTTCATACACACTGTGCACTTTAAAAAAGTACATGCGAGTTTGTCCTAGCGTATTGGACAAGAAATGTACAGTTATCTTTATGTCTGGGTACTTTTTTTTTGGTCATTTGTTAGCTGTGGTTTAGTGTTTTGAACATAATGATTGTTAATTATTATGAACGCATAATAACAAGACTCTGCATATAACTTATAAGACATGAATTCAGCTGTTTAATCTAACGCCATATTGGTTGACAACAACAGTTACAAGGGATGTTACTCCCAAACACCGATTGGTGCAACCTATATAAAACACACATCAACAATGATAACAGAGTCGAAAGCCATGTCCGCTTAGAATGGCTTTACTACACTGAATGACTACACAACACACGTTTCGTGAACACATTCTTACAGACGAGTTACAAGCACATGTAAACATCCAAGAACGACAACCGATACAGCATATAATATTCATAACATCTACATTTTATCCTTCAGCCTATACATGTTTTTAGGTCTAGCCATTTTACTCTCGTACCATTTGCATATTGTTACGTTCTCTCTCCTAATCAGGCCTTCTGTAAACACTGCTAAACACAACACAGCACATCAAGAACTTGACAACAAGACTCCACAATAATCTGGTACTTTAATAATGGTCAAATCAAACAGCCAATACGACACAATTGGCAACACAATCAACTGCTACAAAGTTAGACCGTAGGCCTATATCACTGTACTAAACTCATCAACTCTACTGTCTCTTCCTGGACTCGTACGTTTCACTGGAGGACTGCACCAGGACCGACTTCATGGCTGACTAACAGTCCCGGTCTCAACGCTCTCCGGTCTTGAACTGCCCCTTTCTTACACACTGTGTCTCTGGTCTGCGCAGGCCTATGATCAGATGACCATAATACGGGCGTTATTCATGCCAGTACTGTCCCTTGCCTTTCAATATAGCACGCTAAACTGTATTACTGGCCTGTGTCACATATGTCAGCTGATCACACACAGTTATCCCTTTTGCGTCGCGATTAGGACTATAACAATATTGTTTTGGGATAAATGTTCCTTTAAAAACAACAACAGCAACAACAACTCACAAATCTGTTCTAGTTTCTTTTGAGTTTGAGTTTTTGGCACATCGGCACAATTTAGGCCATGTCGTGCCCGTAATCCTTCAAGGAATACCCTCCTTTACAAGAGCTAAATTCCATACAGTTAAATCGTTAAAAACAAGGCCTATTCACAGTTAAAATAGTTAAAGTAGTAAAAATTTAATAATTAGTAAAAATCTTATGTAAATATTATAGGTCACAATTTCACAAATCAGACCTTCGTAGTCAACTCCCGGACAAACCCAGTATCTTCCCTGGGTCGACATTGTTTCTTTAACAGTTTCTTACGTTCACGGAGGCATTATCTAGTTGTGTCTAAATTAATGTTTAACATCCTTTTAGTTAAAGTAAAGCTACCCTTTCAGATACTGCAATTTATAGGGCAGATGATGATATGGTCATAGATGTAATAAAACGGGACCTCAAATCAGTGAACATCAATACTGACAATTGGGAAGACATAGCTCTAGACCGCACCAGATGGAGAGAGACAGTGACCAAGAAAGCTATGGACAGCGAAAGAACATGGGTCTCAGCTCAGGAAGAAAAACGTACAATGCAAAAAACGGCCAGCTCCTCTACCACCGAAGCAAAAGCCACCTTAACCTGCGCTATATGTGGACGGGAGTGTCTCTCCAAAATAGAGCTCCACAGCCACATGAGGAAGTGTGCTCTGAGATGAACCATAGTCGTTCTACGACTGAAGGAGGCCAATAATATAATAAAATAACAATAATATCTAGTTGTGTCTAAATTAATGTTTAACATCATTTTAGTTAAGTAAAGTTACCCTTTCAGATGCTGCAATTTGTAGGGCAGATGATGATAAGGTCATCTGTTTCTGTGGCTAACGGTTAACAAGCAGGGTGTCAAGTGGCCAGCAAAACGACCAACTACCTTTTCCTTACCCATTAGAGTTGAGGGGATTCAGGGGCGCCTTAAAAATCCACAAATTATGAAATCCAGTCTTCAACGAGATTTGATCCCAGGACCCCGTGTTCGGACTCAAAGCTCTTAACCGCTTAACCAACGCGTCCGCCAAATATCATTTTAGTTAAATATTTATGTGTTTTTTTTTAAAAAAAACAACAATACTTTTAACTCTTTCTCTCCTAATCGACGATACCATCGTCGAATTGACCTCATTAAATTAACTTAATGTTTAATTTTAAAAATGACTTTGTGTTACATATAAAGAGCACGCTTTCCCCTTTAACTCTATACCAAATAAAACATTTTCTGATAACAAACAGCAAAGTTATTGAAGCTTAATCACAACAGGGTAGTGAAATAGTAATGAGCGTAATGAAGAATTCCTTCAAAACGTGGGAAAATAATTACGGAGAGAAAGAGTTAATAAGCCTGTATGTCTTGTTAGATTTTTTTTTAAAATTAGTTTATTCCTCTTGGAATTTGTATGTCTACATTGTCGTCCATTAGCCTAAGGGGGAAGATCATTGAAAAAGATAGTCTTGTTATTTCTTTTGCCAGGCTCTATTATAAACTGAATGGTCAGTTCGTCCGAAATGATATTTTCAACATTGTCAACACTAACGACTGGACAAGTGATGACGTCAGGGCAAAGTTTAGAAAGGACGTAGCCACATCCCCATTTATAAACATTTGTTATTTCAACAGCACACAGGTGAGTTGAGTTTTTTTTAGTGAGTTCACTCTGAAACATAACAGGTGATTTCTCTGAACTTAATGAGTTCACTCTGAAACATAACAGGTGATTTCTCTGAACTTAATGAGTTAACTCTGAAACATAGCAGGTGATTGCTCTGAACTTAATGAGTTAACTCTGAAACATAACAGATGATTTCTCTGAATTTAATGAGTTAACTCTGAAACATAACAGGTGAGTTCTCTTAACTTAATAAGTTGACTCTGAAACAACAGGTGATTTCTCTGAACTTAATGAGTTAACCCTGAAACATAACCAAAGATTTACTGTTGTAAGGGTGAACGACTGTATAGAAAATACAATACATATACCTAGCCCTGACGGACCAAGCAAAAAAAAACGACATACTCACGATGTCTTTTCATCCCCACCTCTTCTGATATTTAGCCGAGACCAAAACCTACAAGACATATTCATCATCCTTCCTTTGCTTTCCTTGTGGAACATGGGGCCTGAGTAAAAACACACCACCCTCCACGGTCTTTTGCTAGTTTTTTAATGGCTTCCCAGCTCTTTCCTGTCCTCTCGGCTTCATCTAGTACACTGCGTCTTCCTCTACATCTTGTGCACTGGGGGTTCCACTCTAAGGGCTGTCTAGCTCTGTTGTTGGTATCTTTTCTAAGGGTGTGACCAATCCATCTCCATTTTCTCTCTAAGATCTGCACCACTATATTTTTCTGTCCACTCATCTCCCACAGTTTGTTGTTTTTTTGTTTTTTTTTGTCGTACCAATGTAATTTGAAGATATTTCTCAGACATCTGTTGATGAAGGTCATTCTTTGTTGTTTTCGCTTCAGTTGTTCTCCATGTTTCAGAACCATACAGTAGGACCGCCTTGACGTTAGAGTTAATGATTCTTAGTTTAGTCTTGTTAGAGATGTGGGGAGATTTCCAGGTCGGTTTTAGGTGTGCAAATGTCTGACGCGCTAGATTGATACGACAAGACATAATAGTGCGCACAACTCCACAGCATTTCAAGTGAACCTGGCACTTGCCCATGTAAACGACGTAAAAGTCAGACCTGCAAACACCCGCCATCTTTTGTCCTAAAAGACCAATTTCGATTGGTGGTAAATTTAACTTATAGTAGAGGGGTTACATTTGCGATAATGTGCTCAGTGTGTCTAATGAGATACGATGGAAACACGGGCAGAACCTTAAAAACACGACTACAAGAACACCTTAGAGAAATTCAGAATCGTGCAACTAAGTCCGTCTCTATTCATTTCAATAACACACATCATAGGAGTACCATCTACTCATCAACGCTATATAACAAATGCAATGACAAAAACACCCGTCTTCAGATTGAAAATAAACTTATTTATACAACAACCAACACACATTTAAAATGATAATCCAACTGACGCTACCCCCTTTCCCATTCATCTTTGCCTGACACCTCCGCCCCCTCCCGATTTCCCGCGCTTTTACACCAGCGTAGCTAATTTCTGACTCGATAGAGAACAACATATGTTGTAAAAACTTCAGTTGTAAAATGTTTTACGTAATTCGGATGTTCCTTCAGAGTTGAAGATAGTTTACTTCTTAGTCCAAACCTCCCGCAGGACGACGGGGGATGGGAGCGGGCAGGGTTTGAACCCTCGACCGTCAATAAATCCGAACGACAATCCAGCGCGCAAACCGCACGACCAGGCAGCCATCCATCGGACAGATAAGTTAACTTAAGATTATTTTGTGTAAATTGTAGCTGATGAAGGCCTCGTGGCCTAAACGCCATTTGTTTTTAATTGGCCCGGCAGTGTTCCCTATATGTATATTTATTGTATTTTTACTCTAAAATCTGAACTGTTTGCAACAAATTTGATTGAATCTATTTAAAGTATCAAGGGACCAAACTCTGCTAAATGTTGCTGAACATATTTTTCACAAAGTTATATTTGAAAAAAAAAAATTGTTCCTCAGTATGTCCAGTTTATACATAGCTCCAATAGCCCAACCCTTCTCTTTGGGTTGGCTAAGAAAACAGTGTCATTTAGTTTATCATCACTGTAAGTTAAGAATAGAAGAAAAACACTGACACACTGAAAACATCTTTGTATAGAGTCTATTCTGGTTCCATAAAACCACTTCAGGACATGATCATTTTTTGTCCTACTAACCAGCTGGTCCTTTTAAATGACATCTTCTGCATTACAAAAATGTTGTAGTATTTAGTCCAAATAACTGTCTGGTCAGATTTAGTAGTGGTCCAATGAACTGGATTAGGCTACCTGCAAAACCCAGGAATATTAAACAATGTTTTCATGCAAAGTAGGAATTAGTTTTTAACTTTTTAACTCTACATTTTTTTTTTATAAATTAATGAATGCAGATAAAAAAAAAAAAAAAAAAAATAATGTTATTTTATTTTTATTTTTTTCAGCTTTTCTTCAACATTACAACAATGTCACCAATTCAACAAATGTATATACCAGATACAACATGTGCTTAGGTTGCTTTGACAACAGGATAAACAGGATTGTGTGTGGATTTCAGTGTGTGGATTTCATGTCCATATTTTAAGTTTCAATATCACTGCCTGGTATGGCAAACTGAGCATTAAAAATAAGAATAAACTTTATAGAATCTAAATGCTGCTGGTAAAATCATTGGCAAAAAACAAACCCCAATTGGGCAGCTGTTTGAGACAAACATCAATAAAAAAGCTAACAAGATCCTCGAAATAAAGAATCACCCTTTGTGTCAGGATTTTACCATCACAAAAGAGATACAAGACACCGATAGCAAAGACAAACAGACACTAACACTCTTTTGTTCCCCTGGCAATCAAATCATTAAATAAGAACAATCTGGTATAAACTTTGTCACATGTAAATTATGAGTGAGTCTGGTGTGAATGTACACTTTGGCTTCTTATAGTTATAATGTTTTTTGTTTGGTGTAATGCACAAATTGTAATTTCCATACGGACAATAAAGATTATTATTATTATTATTATATAAACAATCTCTCATGAGAAAATAATAGAATAGTCATTTGTTTTAAATTTTTCACTAATCTCCAGTGCTCTATTTGTGGACATGGGGAAAAAAACAAAGGAATGATCTGAATAATATGATTCAAAAACAAAAATAGAAAGACGAGATAAAGGAACATTTCTTTATCGATATACTAGGACAAATTTGTACAAATACTCCTTCTTCCCAAGTGCTATTAGAGCATGGAAAGGGTTGCCTGAATTAGCCAGGAAAACCAACAACTTGTAGATTTTAAGTCACTTATTTATAAGCATGACTAGATTGACCTAGGGACATGCGTAGGACGTAATCATCTTCTCTTTTGAAGTAATATCTGAATTTTATAAGACACGCTAGGTTAGCCTGGTATAGAAAAGGAAAATCGCGGGGGTCTTAGCGTACGCAGCCTCTTGCCGTGAGCCTGACCCACCTGCCAGACAGAACAGTGTACACCGTTCTCATTCAGGGCGGTGAGAGGGAGCTCTTGTTCACTTTTGCTGGCCTAGAGTTCCAAGAGCCGAAGGCTCAACTCTACCTGACAGTTTCAAGAAGAAGAAGAAGATTTAGTTTAGAAACAATATAACTACCTTCTAAGATTACTCTCTGATGAAAATACATGGAAGATCCTTCAGGCAAAAAAAGATTAGATTAAGTAAAGAAATGTAAACTTATGTTGCATGACCTAGACACTGCACTATATTAGTTATACTAAACTAGAGAACACAATAACACACAATGGCTGCTAACATCAACAAAAAACAAAATTTAATAAAATACTCAGAAAGACACAAAGATAAAGGCACATTCCTCATCCCATATGCTAGGACAAATTTGTAGAAACGCTCCTTCTTCCCTAGTGCTATTAGAGCATGAAATGGGTTGCCTAAGCTAGCCAGGAAAACCAGTGACTTGGCAGAATTTAAGTCGGATAACATGCATGACGAGTAGGATGTAATCATCTTTTTTGAAGTAATATCTGTATTGTATAAGATAAGATAAGATATTGTAAGCCAAGTTCATGAATGACTTCAATGAACCCCCAAAGGTATCACAAAATTAAATTATAATACAAGGGGAATACTTTATATTTGTTTTGTTATATGTTTTGGATGATCCTATAGATTATTACATCCTAGGCCAAATTTCCTGCATGATGGCTGCCAGTGGGGTTCTAACCCGGGACCATTGAGATGATAGTCCAGAGCACAAAACACATGAAGGCCTGCAACATATCAAACAAACCAACAGTGTCTTCTCAGCATGACGCATAGGACGTAATCATCTTCTTTTTTGAAGTAACGTCTGTATTATATAAGAAGATAAGCTTGCTACCAAAACTTTCCATCTAGGGGAAGACAAAGCAGCTGCCTTGATTTTTCATGTAAAAAAGTTATATGTCCATGTCATTATTGTAAACACTATCTGAACTTGAATGGTTAAATGTTAGTCCTTGGGGCCGATAATGATCATCATTGTCCCTAGTTGGCGACTTGTTGATTGACCTACAACTAGCATCTGTAGAGTTCAATGAGTTTAACCTACTTCTACTTGATGACAACTTATCAATTTCACATTTGCTTGAAAACTCAGTCCCGCTGGATGTATTATCAACTATACAGTTGGTTGTATTGCTAGAATTAGAATCTCTGCTTTCACTAGAAAGTTTGGAACAATTCAATCGAGAATAATAATTTGAATCTGATGAACTGAAGCCATCATGTAAAAGTAGACGAGACTCAGGTTGCCTTTGGACACTTGAATCATTGGAATCTGATGAACTGAAGCCATCATGTAAATGTAAACAAGACTCAGGTTGCCTTTGGACACTTGAATCATTGGAATCTGATGAACTGAAGCCATCATGTAAAAGTAAACGAGACTCGGGTTGCCTTTGGACACTTGAATCATTGGAATCTGATGAACTGAAGCCATCATGTAAAAGTAGACGAGACTCAGGTTGCCTTTCGACACTTGAATCATTAGCGCGGTCATTGTTGAAACTGCAACTAGTCACTGCACTACTGTCACTCCTTACTTCAGCACTTGAGCGTAAATTCATGTCCTGTAAATAGTTATGCAAAATGTAAATAGTTATGCACTGTGTAAAATAGTTATGCACTGTATAAAATAGTTATGCACTGTATAAAATAGTTATGCACTGTATAAAATAGTTATGCACTGTGTAAATAGTTATGCACTGTATAAAATAGTTATGCACTGTGTAAAATAGTTATACACTGTATAAAATAGTTATGCACTGTGTAAAATAGTTATGCACTGTGTAAAATAGTTATGCACTGTGTAAAATAGTTATGCACTGTATAAAATAGTTATGCACTGTATAAAATAGTTATGCACTATGTAAATAGTTATGCACTGTATAAAATAGTTATGCACTGTATAAAATAGTTATGCACTGTATAAAATAGTTATGCACTGTATAAAATAGTTATGCACTGTATAAAATAGTTATACACTGTATAAAATAGTTATACACTGTATAAAATAGTTATGCACTGTATAAAATAGTTATGCACTGTGTAAATAGTTATGCACTGTATAAAATAGTAATGCACTGTATAAAATAGTTATGCACTGTATAAAATAGTTATGCACTGTATAAATAGTTAATATATATATATATGTCAAGAACAAAATGCTGACCTCTTCTCAATATATGTCGACCTAACAAAGGCATTCGACACTGTTAGCAGAGAAGGACTCTGGAAGATTATGTCAAAGTATGGCTGTCCACGAAAATTCATAACCATAGTTAATATTAACAGTATGAATGACACAGTTAAAGTCCCAATTTCAATGTAGTCCACCTGACAGGCAATCAACTTCCAAAACAACTTCTGTATGTGAGCTGTGTGCAGGAAAGCACTTTCAGGGGGTCAATACAAGCGCTATTAAGACACCCTTAAGAGCTCCTTAAAGGAGTGTGATACTGGGAAGCACTAGCTCTCGATCGCTCCTCATGGCGTGAAACTGTGAGTCTTGGAGTCATGAGATATGCTGAAAGTAGAGTGGCCAGCGTAAAAGAACAAAGAACCAACAAAAAGCTGAGAGAAGCAGAAGGCCTATCTGCAACTGACCAAATCTACCCATGCCATGCACGCAGCTGGCTTTTTAAAGCAAGGATTGGACTTTACAGTCATCTTTGAGAGATATGAGATATGTGCTCATCTTCGATCACGAAGGAGGAGCTATACAAAAAGTCATGCAGAGTGTAATAAGCTATTCAGAGCCTAAATATCTATGCACAATTGTAGAATGCTGCTTTATTTTAAAAATGCTCATCTATCAATAAATGTTTAAAAGGTTACACATTTCAAGGTAAGCAGATAAAAATAATCGACCAAAAGAAAAATTTTAATGTATCATATTTCAGAATTTAAGAACTTTAAAAATTGTGTTAAACTCTTATTTAAAAAATATATTTTTTTAAATTCCAATTCTAAACATAAAAAAATATTGCTTTGCAAGCAATAGGAAGCAGAAACAAAGAGGCAAATTAGAAATAGGCAGCAGAAACAAAGAGGCAAATTAGAAATGGGCTGCAGAAACAAAGAGGCATAGCTATTATTAGAAATAGGCAGCAGAAACAAAGTGGCAATTTAGAAATAGGCAGCAGAAACAAAGAGGCAAATTAGAAATAGGCAGCAGAAACAAAGAGGCAAATTAGAAATAGGCTGCAGAAACAAAGAGGCATAGCTATTATTAGAAATAGGCAGCAGAAACAAAGTGGCAATTTAGAAATAGGCAGCAGAAACAAAGAGGCAAATTAGAAATAGGCAGCAGAAACAAAGAGGCAAATTAGAAATGGGCAGCAGAAATAAAGAGGCAAATTAGAAATAGGCAGCAGAAACAAAGAGGCAAATTAGAAATGGGCAGCAGAAACAAAGAGGCAAATTAGAAATAGGCAGCAGAAACAAAGAGGCAAATTAGAAATAGGCAGCAGAAACAAAGAGGCAAATTAGAAATAGGCAGCAGAAACAAAGAGGCAAATTAGAAATAGGCAGCAGAAACAAAGAGGCAAATTAGAAATAGGCAGCAGAAACAAAGAGGCAAATTAGAAATAGGCAGCAGAAACAAAGAGGCAAATTAGAAATAGGCAGCAGAAACAAAGAGGCAAATTAGAAATAGGCAGCAGAAACAAAGAGGCAAATTAGAAATAGGCAGCAGAAACAAAGAGGCATAATAGAAATAGGCAGCAGAAACAAAGAGGCAAATTAGAAATGGGCAGCAGAAACAAAGAGGCAAATTAGAAATGAAATGAGATCAAATAGTTAAGTGCTTTGGTGGCACAGCTTAAGTTCTTGGGTTTGAATCCTAGCAGACTATTTTACTCCATCCAACTTTTGTTAGTAGCTGTACTCTCCTTTGTGTTCAGCATTAAATTAAAAGTAGAAAGCTGGTGACCGGAAGAAAAACTACCAAAACTTAATTCAGGTCAGATTCTAAGCAGTAGCTCTCAACCTGAGACGAACTCCAATTTGGTAGCAAGGCCAAAAGGGCAAGTCCTCCCGTAAAACCTCGGGGAAGTAGCTCTCAACCAGAAAGTCTTGAACCCACCAGCTTTTGATGACACAGCATGAAAAAGTTCAACTGGAGCCAAAGACAAGATTAACTCTTTCTCGCCGTAATTATTTTCCTCATTCCTATTGAATTATTCATTTTTTTCTCATTTGTATTTCACTATCCTGTTATGATTGAACTTCAATAACTTTTTTCTGAAAATGTTATAGTTGGCATCAAATTATAAGGGGGATGCATGCTCTTTTTACACAACACAAATTATAGTTCATACATCCAAAAATCAATTTAGTGTAATGGGGTCAAATCCATGTTGGCATCGTCAATTAGGAGAGAAAGATTTAATCGAGTGTCATTGTTTATATTTCAGGTCTACTAGTAAGTCACTTTGCCGCAGGTTTGAGTTCATAATCAACTTAACGCACGCAAGGACAAATAGTGTCATCTAGATGCTAAAGAATTTTTAGTGTAATTGTCGCATGTTTGAATTAAGCTTTACTAGTAAAATCACGCACAGGTCAAACATAAGAAGTTTCAGAATAGAGGTTTGTTTAATTTTTATTAAATATTAATTCATTTGAGCAAAAACCTAATTTAAATCAAGAAATAATAGGTTTAAGAAAAAAACAAAAAAAAACTTTGTGGAATATATGAAGCATCACTCTTCCTTATATGTAGGTGTTTTTCACTGTCTGTATGGTTTAAAACAAAATAAAAACCTTGAATGACTGAATAAAACTGACTGCCTTTCTATTTATCATGATCTAAATCAATTTCTAGAACTAGAAGCGTGGTCGAGAGGCTAAGTGCACTTGAACTTGGCTACCTAGAAGGGGGCCCGAGGTTCAACACCCGACTCGGGCAGAGTTGTGTTTACTGAGCGCCTAAAGGCAGCATGGAAAACCAACTCTTAGATACCCCCTCTCCCCCCCCCCCCACTGGTCCACAAATGAGATTGGACCAAAGCGCTCTGAGCATGCTATAAGCATGAAAGTAGCGCTATATAAAAGCTATAATAAAAACTACTTGTTTTCTTAGAATGTCCTTGTTTTACCAGGGCATGTGACTATTTTCGCCACGGTGTCGTAAGCTACACAAGTCTAACAAAGCAATCACTCTGAAATGTGTGTAACTTCTAAACTTTGGTTTATATGAATACTAAATTTATTACAATTGTCCCTGACTGGATAAATAAGCACAAGATAGATCAAAGGATGGCTCAGCACTTGCATCACATGACTACTAACAAAGAAACATAAATTACCTTTTTATAACTTTCCCGACCAGTTTCGGCATTAACCTCCAGAGCATTGGTCAATTCTTTAAAAAATCCTCTTCGGTTCCGACATTTCGTGAAGAAAATGCTCAAGAAGCAAAAAGCAACAATAACAAAAAAAAAAGGCGCTACAACTAAAACAATCATGAATTCACTCCCTTGGCTACCTGAAAATAGAAAAAAGATGGAATACACGCATTCTTGAATGACATCTTACATATTTTATTTTATTTTAAAGGAAAATGAATGGACTACAAATTTATAATAAATAAAATGAATTATTCAAGAAACTTTTTTTTTTCATTAATTTTAAACTGAGCATGGAAATAGGAAATATACAAAACAATTTGTTTAAAATAGATATACTGAAAGATTTAACCTTTTAAATAAACATTTAATCCATAAATATTGAAAAATCACAAAACTAAACACATTTAACCACTTTTAATTTCATAAAAGATGAATGAATGCACTAAGGAAGTGACATTTTTCGGGTCCCGGGAAATAAAAAAAAACGTGTAAGTACTGCATCAAATTGACTACCGAAACAAAGAACAATGACTCCCACATCCGGAAAATGAAAAAAAAAGAGAGAAATTTAAAAAGTTTAACATAAAAAGATAGTGAAATAAAATTTATAAACCAAGTTACTCGCTGAGAGCAACTCTGCACTGAAAGAGTTCAGAATCCAATAAAAATCTGTTGTTAATATTGTTCTAACCTTATTGGGTTACCTGACACATGTGACACAGGCTAGTAATACAGTTTAGCGAGCTATGTCAATGGAAAAAGGATAATACTGGTATGAACTTTGCATGTAACTATGACCTATGCTATGGTCATGTCAACAGAAGCCTCGTAGACAAGAGACTGAGCGTGTAAGTCAGTTCTGTATAGGACAGGGAGGAGAGGGGACCGTTAGTTGGCCATGAAGTCGGTCCTGGCTAAGTCCTCGAGTGAAACGTACGAGTCCAGGATGAGAGTTTAGTAGTAGTATATTGTGTTGCCAATCATGCCGAACGGGCTGCTATTTATTTATTAAAGTACCCGATTATTTTAGAACTCTTGTTGTCAGTTTCTTGAGTTAGATGTGATATGCTGAACAGTGTTTAAATGATAATTGATAGTTGGATGTACAAAGTTACTTCAGAAACCTACCTGAGCTTGCCGCAATGTTTGAACTGAATGGCTTTGATCTGATTCCATTAACACCAACGGCAACAACACAAAGAAAGTTTGAACCAAGAGGAAGTTGTACAGTGGCGGCTTCAAATATGAAACTCTCCACAAGAGAAGTTTGGGAACCTGAGAAACAGACATGAAAATAGTTGGCTTATTATTCAAGATCTCATCAATAAAACTGTTAACATTCAACTAGAAGTTTCAACATCTAATAATATAAAATACTCTATAGCCTCCTGCCTGTGCTGAGCATTTAGGGATAATTGGCTCATGCAATCAAATAATAAAAACATTTCAATAACAGTTTTAATTTTCAAATGTGCTAGCCTTAAGCAAATAAGCTAAGCTCTGCACGCCACATCCTTAACATTCCCAATAACTTGCAATCACATTTAACCTAATCGTAGATGCCATGGCAAAATTCATGAGACATACCATAATATTAATACAGTATGGCGATCTAATAGAAGGCAGGAGATCCGTTGGTCGCCCACTTTTACGTTATACAGATGTATGCAAACGCGACATGAAGCTCTTCAAAACCGACACTAGCAGATGGGAAGAGGTGGCACTGGATAGATCCACATGCAGAGATAGCATAAAGGAAGGGTCACGGATTGCAGATGTCATACACAACAGAAGGGTGAAAATGCAATGGCACCTGGTGATTACATATGCCCAACCTGCGATCGCAGCTGTGTATCAAGGATTAGCCTCTTTAGTCACACAAGAAGTTGCAAAGGGAAAAGATCGTCTCTCGAGACGTAAAATGCCACAGAGATGACTTTGAGTACAAGTGAATTGAATTTAAGTTTCTTTTTTTTTAGAAAAATTAAACTTGCTAAATGGTTTAACTAATAGGAAGATAGGGAACAGAATTTTAGCAGTAAAGTAGGAAATCCAAGCAGTTTATTAAAATTCCTGTTGTTTTCAGCAATAATGTTGCTTTGTCCTCATTTGTATACACAATTTATAGAATAACTAAAACTACCTTAGGATGAGTAAAATAAATGTCAACAAAGAAAAATGGAATGGAGAAGGATGGTCAACAGATCTTGTGTGGTGCCCCAACAGACTATGGGATAGTTGAAGGTGATAGAAAAATATTAATAAACACAAATAAAAGACAAAAATGAACAATAAATTACTAATACATATATGTGTCTTTTTAAAAAGAAAAAACTCCTTTAAGAAACAAACCATAATATTAAAAAATGACATTCATAAAAAAATAGTTTAGTTAAGATGCATAAACATTTTAAATGCTCAGTTGGTCAAGCTGTCAAATTGCTTATTGTACTATCTTTTGAAAGGATGGCTGCCTGGTCATGCGGTATGCAAAGTGGACTGTCAATCAATTATTTCGATGGTTCCAGGTTCATACCTGTTGTCCTGTGTGAGATTTTTTTTTCTAGAAAGTAGAATATCTTCAACTCTGAAGGAACATCCGAAACATGTAAAAACATTTAACAAACAAAAATTTACAAAAAGACCTAACTCTTAACCTTAAAAAGGCCAGTAACACCATTAGTCAAATCACCTAAACTTAGAAATGATTCAGGATAGAAGACTAAACATAAAACATCTTATTAATATATAAAAACAAAATTAAAAGCACACATTTCTTATTCCATATGCTAGGACAAATTATACAAGTGCTTTATCTTTCCTAGATATGGAACAAGGTGCCTAAATCGTCCAGAAAAAACAATAAATTTGCAGAATTTAAGTCTCTGATTAACATGAGCAACTAGATTAGCACATGGAGACTCATAGGACATAAATATCTATAAAGATAAGGTCAGCCATTCTTCAAGCTGCTGGTGTGTATATTTCTAAATCATTAACAACTGCTGGACATTGAAAACCAGTGGTGCATGGGACTTTACCTGTTGAATCGTACACTATTTAGTGTACTGTGTTTGTTCAAATAAGCCTTAGATGGAGCACCATTACTTCTTCTTCTTTAACTGTCAGGTAGAGTTGAGCCCTCGGGTCTTGGAACTCTAGGCCTGCAAAAGTGAACAAGAGCTCCCTCTCACTGGCCTGAATGTGTACACTGTTCTGTCTGACGGGTGGGTCAGACTCGCGGCAAGAGACCGCATACACTAAGACCCCCGCCACTTTCCTTTTCTATACCAGGCTAACTGTGCGGGACACGCCATTTATGTAACGGCCCCTTGAGGAACAACGCCTGGATTGTGACAAGGTTGTGGGAGCTTTTTTTACAACTCGGCACAGTGCAATGAGGATGCTCTCGCACCCCCTTAGGCACCCCCACGGGAGTCTTGTTTTGCTACCCTTTAGCCTAATCATTTCCTCTTACGATCGTTTCCACCCAGGCGCCACTATGAGGCAGGGTAGCATGCCCGGGGAGCACCATTACAAATGTTTAAGCAGGAAAAGACAGCAAGTCTAAGACTCACCTGAATTCAACTACATTAAAACTTGTTCACTTTCAGAATTTTTTTAAACAGCTTTTTGTTCAGTCTTGGTCATTCTAAGACAGAGAATTCATGGCAAGTCAAGGTCTTGAATTTGGCTTCTAGCTCATTCAACATTCCATCTAGACCTCAATGACTAAATGGAGAATTCATTTCCTGATTTGCCTAAATATGTCTGGCATTCTATACAATGCTGCCTTACTTATTTAAGGTATCATATATGTGAAAAACTTCTGGAGTACACACATACATAGTAATTTGAAATGTAAACAATGCATATAATTATTTCTCAGTATAATAATTTGATGGTAGTAAACTTATTTAAATGTCTTAAGTTATTTTTTATTGATAGGCCTAGTTTAAAACAACATGTAGGAATCTCAAGTTAAAAATTGTCTTTTAAAGACAGTTGAAAGAGACACTATGATAAAATAGGAATGATATTTTTAAAGAAGACTTCAATTCTACGACTCATTAGCTCTCTCCCTTTTGACAATTAGCATTTTATTGAGCCTAAAATATAAAGTTAATATATCAGTGTTGAGATTGCTACTAATCTAGGCCTACATGTTACTAAAATGACATAATAAAGTCACTTACTGTTACTCTTGCAGTCCTCATTGACAGACCAATAAAGCTGAAAATATCTGGCTAAAAACTGTTTCTCTCTGCCACACATCTGTTTCAGTTGAACAGTAACTTTAGAGTCAGAAGTCACCTCTGTCTTGATGGACAACTGGACATCCCCTGCAAGCATTTTTAGACCTTAATATCTACACCTGAGCTTAGATCTTGTCACAGTCTTAGTTGACATTGCATGATCTAAAGTTCACATCATGTTAAGAGTTTAAAAGACACGTGGAATTCCTGATGTAGAAAACAGGAAGTAGAATGAATAAAGTTGACTTTGAGTTCAGTCAAGTCAAGTCAGTAAGGTCTTGCTACTGGTCCAGGAAGGTTGGACGTTGCTTCCTGGACTGGTGTATATATATGTATATAGGATGAAAGTCGATGGACTAGTGATTGTTGCTTAATAATATTTGAGAGCTGATTTCATTATGCACTTATTGAATATTAAAGTATTATTCGTATTTCAATGGGTATCTATAGTTGAAGCTCCAGTGTCACTAGTAGTAATTGTTCTTATTGTTACCCGCTGAGATGCAACTAACATATATTGGATACTTTTGATACCGCTGTTATGCGGATAGGATTGTTTATTATTTCTTGACTTGTAGCACTAACAAGGAGTGCAGTGTATTATTATTATTATTGTAGTAAAATAAACTTCACATTTGTCTGCTGAAATGGACTTAGGTCAGTCGTATAGTTTTGTTAACCATTTACAGATCTCAATATCTATACCAGAGATTAGACCCCAATATCTATACTACAGTTATTTATGTTAATTTTTTTTTTGAAAATAAAGAAATGATAAGAACTCAAAAACAGTAAGTAATTTGTTTGGACCAATAAAAGGTATCTTATCTTATATACTGAAACCAATATGCTAAGACAAATTTTTACAAATGCTCTCTATTCCCTAGTGCTATTAGAGCATGGAATGGGTTGCCTGAGCTAGCCAGGAAAACGAGTGACTTGGCAGAATTTAAGTCATTGGCTAATATGCATGACTCAATGCATGACGCATAGGACGTAATGATCTTCTTTTTTGAAGTAACGTCTGTATTATATAAGCCAAGAAAAACAACTAACGTATCATACTGTGGATGTGTGGATTTTTCAGCATTATTCCCTTGTCAATTTTAGTACATTGGAGGGTTGACTATAAATAGAAAGTTGACTATAAATGGAAGATTCACTATAAATAGAAAGTTCACTATAAATAGAAGGCTCATTATAAATTTTCTTTTCTTATATACATCTTATTGCTACGCACAAGAATGATGATGCTTATTATAAGCTATCCCGACAAGATCAACATCTTATCTTTCAACTCAAGTTGCGACAACATATGTATTGGAAGCTCAAAATTGGAAACAGTGAAATCTGCCCTTGTGGAGTATCATGCCGACCACGTCCTCCAAAACTGCTCTCTCTACCAAGAGGCCCGTATAAGACACTGGCCCCCAAAACACCCCAATAGAAAGAAAACTATATGGAGAGCTCCCTGATTTGGAAACCACTGCACAGTTCATCTCATGTATTGGTCTAGTCATTTGAACGCTCCAACATAACAATGAGAACGATGAAGAAGAAATTTTTCCACAAACAAGTGTATACTGATTAATGTGACTTTTTTTGTGGTCACTGGACAGAGTAAATAGCATGTTTATCATGATCAAAATAATTTGTTAATGGCACGTCATGACTGATTAAGCCATTTCTCACCCATAATGGCATCAATGACAATTCAAGAGAATGTATCAAGACAGAAAAATGTTTTCAAGCAAAAACAAAACCAAGAGGATCAGTTTAAATTTCAGGACAGCAATGTTATATCTAATCAATCAAAACACAAACACTTCATTACAAATGTACTAGTGGTTCAGATGAGTAAAAGAAAATGCTACCTAAATCTAAAAAGTGCTAGAATGTGCTAGAAAGTGCTATTGTACAGCTAACAAGTAAACCAAATTCGCAACAAAGACTGTCACAGTAGACTGTGCAGCCATGTGCTGAGAGGTGAATAATAGAATGGATATGAACTATCATATTGTTGTAACTCCAGTGGCGGACTGAAAGGGTTAATGTGTGTGTGGCCTACTGATACACACAACAGGCCAATTACACAGGTCAATGGCTGTTGATAGACAAGGGACAGTACTGCTAATAACCACAAGTATGACCTGTGATGTGGTCATGTGATCAAGAGCCTTCACGGTCAAGAGACAGTGTGTTTACAAGGACAGTTGAGTCCAGAACAGCAAGGCAGTAAGGACTGTGGTACCTTGTGAGTCCTCAAAAATGTAGCTGTACAAGCAAGAGAGACTAGTCATGTTTACTTAGGTAGTTCTGTCAAGTACAAGAAAGCATTTGAATTTGATGTAGCCAATTGTGTTGAATTGGCTGTCGATGTATTTGTAAATTAAATCGCCACTTTGTTACTTGAAGCTCTTGTTGTCAAGTTCTTGAGTTAGATGTGCTGTGTTTTGTAGTTAAGTAGTGTTTGCAGAAGGCCTGATAGAGAAGATCGTAACAATATTCAGAGCTTATCATTTCCCAACCAATGTTGCTAAGAAGTTTTAAATATATATATAAACCAGTAATATAAACAGAGATTTCATTATTAGAATACAGATTCCTTACATTAAACATATTAAAAGAATAATGTATATTGCAAATGATAAATATACAAAAAACAATATTTGATGAACTCGCTATCTGATAAATGAGAAATGGCATAAAAGTCACAGAGAACAGAAAAACAGAAGAACAGCATCGTGACAGAAATTCATGACAATCCACCCAGGCTTCCGTTACAATAGCAAGCCAATCAAAACATCTGAAGCTCAGTCCTTACAAGCCACATTGAGAAGCTATGAAATACACAACTAAGCTCACAGGCTCCTGGACGGCATAAGTGGTCTTCATCAAAATCTCCATTTCTGTCTCTCTCTCTCCCTCTATATATAAAATATACTATGCAAATATTCGTTCCGCAAGGTTGTCATTGACGGACGTGTTAATGGATGTACGCACTCCACTACCTATAAAATGTTTCCTAATGGCATGCGACTCAAATAGCCACTGACAACCAGTCCAACTCCTGGCCTTCATGTGTGGCTCAGATATTGAGTCCGGCAAACTGTTCTCACTAACAGGAAAAGGGGCAAAGGCAAGTAACTGGTGCCTTAAACAGTAAGCTTTAGCTCTTTAGCCATGGCTGGCTACCCACCTAGGAGAAGGAAAACCTCTGTTGCCTTGCAGCTATACCCCATCGTGGGAAAGGTTTTGGGAGTCAACCCTGAGGAAAAATCTGGAGCTGGCGACCCTAAGGCAGTTTGCAGCACCCAGTGCTACACTCTGGCAGAACCTGCGATGCCGCTGATCCCAAAATGTTCCTTTGGATACATCAGCAGCGAGGAGTGGGGGGAACTGATGTGTGGGCGACATCATTCCAAACACAACTAATGCCCAGGCATTCATCTCATTTCCATGAAGGAGGCCATATATATATATTCGTTGTAAACAGTAAATCACTGACCTGCATTATTTGTATTAATACATGCAACTATAAAATAAGTACCATTTTGAAATGAACTGTGTAAACGCTACTAGAGTAAACACTGTTTGTTCTAAGATACTGGACTAGATCTTAAACCTAGACCTCTATACTAAACTAGGAGACATGCACTTCTAACTAGACCACTGTACTGAAACAGACTTACTTGTGAATGCAGTAAAATAGCATTCAGCAGGAGACATTCCCATCCAGTCCATGTTTTTCTTGAATGAGAATAAAAATATAAGATCACTCTTCTCTGGTAAGTTTTGACCAGTTAGATGTGTGATGGTGTTAGGTATGTCCTGGCCAGGTGTGGTGATTTCTCGCCTACTTTGACCATACAAATTTATGATGCTGAGTTTTCCAATAGTAAAGTTTGACTGGTTGAGATCACCATTCAAAGCATATTCCACTGGTACATCATGTGATGTACTGACCACTTTTTCCTTCCTGCTAGTAGTCAGGTTAAAGGTCAAGTATTTCTGGTTTCTAAATGTTACATTGCTAAATATTTCTGTCTCAGGATAAACCTGCAGAGAGAAATTGAGTAAAAGTTGTATTGATCAGGTGCTTTTCATTGTTCATGGTAACTTTAAATTAAATAGAAAAAATGTTTTCATAAAGTATTGAGACAAACTGTTGAAATGGAAAGGCATTTTTTTCCCATGAAAAATTTCCTTTCCAAAACACTCACGATTCTTCACCCATTAAACCACTATTACATAAGATCTGAACGAAGTGGTTGTCTCCTTTCTAAAACAGAAAGATTTTAAAACTCCTTCATCCCACTTTCGCTCAGAGTGTTACAAGATCAGCGCTGTTGTCATCAAGAAGTACATATAAGTCGAATTCATAAAGCGCTGGTTGTGAGTGTGTATGTGTTTCGTGTGTAAATGTTGTTTCTATTTGCATCTACAATGTTATTGTTACAGTAGTTACGCTGAGGTTGTCAATTGTTGTCAAACTGAATTTCCATTTCATTGGATCAATAAAAATTATCTTATCTTATCTTAATAAGATATTAATTGTTCAACTTTCACAAGGTAACCTCATCTGCCCTATAGATCGCAAGGTCTGAAAGCGGAACTTTACTTTTTTTCTACCTTTTTTTAAACTTCTTTTCACATCTAAAAAGTGTGTTTTTGATATGGAAATAAATTGGTACGAATGAATATTGCAGAGTTCAGAAGTGAACACTAGAGCCAAGTGGAAGAAAGACAGAGGTAAATGGCATAAAGTAAAAAAAGATTTTAACTCTTTCTCTCCATAATTATTTTCCACGTTTTGAATTCTTCATTTTGCTCATTACTATTTCACTACCTCGTTATGATTGGGCTTCAATAGCTTTGTTGTTTGTTATCAGAAAATGTTGTATTTGGTATAGAATTAAAGGGTAATGCATGCTCTTTTTATATAATTCAAAGTCAAGTTTAAAAAATTAAACAGCAATTTAATTTAATAAGGTCAAAATCAACGATGGTATCATAGATTAGGAGAGAAAGAGTTAAAAGCCAAGAAGAGGGAAGATAAGAATAC
This sequence comes from Biomphalaria glabrata, assembly GCF_947242115.1. Classification (NCBI taxonomy): domain Eukaryota; kingdom Metazoa; phylum Mollusca; class Gastropoda; family Planorbidae; genus Biomphalaria; species Biomphalaria glabrata. Next base: position 1,389,399 of record NC_074719.1, read on the forward strand.
ATTTTTGTATGGGGAATTAGATCTTAGTTGTTTTAATTTTAATGTAGCTAATAAATACAATTATTCTACCAATGACAAAGTATGAGCTTTGAGTGGAAATCAAATATGCTTTGAAGAGCAGAGAAATGTTAATATATTTTATTTAGTGCAAGCAAGACAATCATTTTCTTCAATTTACTTTTACAATCTATTCATTTTCAATGCTAGACTACTAAGATATAAGTGTTCTCAGGATAAGGAAAGCTTCAAGGAAAACTATTCTATTTTTAGCTTCTTTATGGAACTTTTTTTAAATTAAAAATAAAATTGAAAGCTCCTAGTTTTCCTTTCTTGGTGTGTGTGTGTATGTGTGTTTTGACTGAGCAATGTGACTTGATTGGAATGGAACAATTAAGTCAGAAAAGAAAATAAAGATATTAGACAGCAATTAGTAGTGTAGAGACTGCCAATGTTTAACATGGAAAAAATAATGAGATATGATTACTATTATAAAACAGTTCCAGAAGGTTGTCATTGCCGGAGTGGTAATGGATGAAAGCACTCCACTACCTATAAAATACTTCCTAATGGCATGCGTCTCAAATAGCCTCTGACAACCAGTCCAACTCCTGGCCTTCACGTGTGGCTCAGATATTGAGTTCGGCGGAACTGTTCTCACTAACAGGAGATGGGGCAAAGGCGAGTAACTGGTGCCTTAACCAGTAAGCTTAGGGCAGGAGGGGCTAATTAGCCATGGCTGGCTACCCACCTAAGAGAAGGAAAACTCTGAATTCAAACCTCTGTTGCCTTGCAGCTATACCTAATCATGGGAAAGGCTTCGGGAGTCAACCCTGAGGAAAAATCAGGAGCTGGCGACCCTAAGGCAGTTTGCAGCACCCAGTGCTACACTCTGGCAGAACCTCTGACGCCGCTGACCCCAAACTGTATCGGCACTGCTGTTCCTTTGGATACATCAGCTGCGTGGAGTGGGGGGAAATGATGTGTGGACAACATCGTTCCGACCACAGCTAATGCCCAGGCATTCATCTCATTTCCATGAGATGATCCATAGTCGCTTCGCAACTGAAGTAGGCCATAGATAGATTATAAAACAAAGAAACGTGACTTCCAAAATAAGTATTTACAAATGAATTTTGATGATTAGTATTACAATTAAGTACTTAAAGATCTGGTATAAAAATTAAAGTGAGGCCAATCACATTTACTTGAATTACTGACATTTACTGTAGCCCATTCAGTAACTCACATGGACCCATTTAGACATCATGATGATAGCTAGAAGAACATAATATATACCAGCCAGCCACAAATATAATTTTTGCCGGTAGGTATGAAGGCTGAAGTCCCTACCCTTATTTATGTCTTTAAGTAGAATGCTTACTTTACATTTGCAATGAAGTATGGAAATAGAATCCTTACTGTACAAAAGTCTTCAGGTGATACATCTCTTTGTGTCACACACCAATGTAATGCCACATCTTGAACCTCACTCAATGATGACACCTCAACCAACGCTGTAACAAGATCCGAGTCCTCGTTGTACTCTATGTACAGTGTGGCTTTGTGAAGAGCTATACAGTCAAAGAATAATTTATGTGCAAACATATAAAAGTTTCATCGGAAAAAAATAATTGTACTTAAAAACTCGGGTGGCTTAATGGGCTTAGAGTGCACTTCTCATGGATCACCTTACTGATCAAAGCTATTTAAGTTCTTAAGAGTTCAAATTCTAAATGAAATAAATATGTTTATAGTTAAATCTATCCTTCATAATGTTATAAACCTGGTGGTGGCACAGATGGGGGTAGTGGTGTGAGTGTAGTCAGCCGATGCAAATTGCCCCAGGCCAGCGCTAGACGAGCGGTCAACCGTGACGAGTTACAACGGTCAGCCGAGACGAATATCAACACGGCGGGAAGGATCGACGGCGGTCCGGGAAGGATCGACGTCGTGAACAGAGCTCAGGAGCGTCACGAGAGTTGTAGTCATCTGACCACCTAGAAACGTCGAGCGGCGTTCTGTCCGGTTCGAGAAGGCCAGTAGGGACCCTATATAAGAGCGGAGGTGTCACAGTCAAGACGGTTCACGGCAGGGGTTCAGAGCCCGGTTCACTACAGTCCGGTCGACTACAGCACAGTTCAGCGGTATGGTTCTGCACGGAGCATTACGACGGTTCAGTGCGGAGTACTGTCAAGTACAGTTGAGAAGGCTGGCGTCTTGATCTTGGTCTGCGATCGAGTCCGACACAACGAGCCTAGTGTGTGAAGTCAGTCCTGAACTGTTGAACCCAGTGCAAGCCCGGAACGAGACGGAGAGGCCAGTGCAAGAGTTGATACTGCGGAACGGTGTTATCGGAGAGATATTTGTACAGTGTACGTGTTGCCAATTGTACAGTATTGGCTGTTATTTATTCAACTATTAAAGTGTTACGTTACTTTGGAGCCCTGAGTTGTCAAGTTCTTTAAGTTGGTGGTGTATGGTGCAGTTTGCAGAGAGCCTGGATAGTGAGATTCGTAACAATAATAAATCTCATTTTCTTAATGTTTATGGTTAAATCTATACTTCATAATAAATCTCATTTTCTAAATGTTTATAGTTAAATCTATCCTTCATAATAAATCAATCTCATTTTCTAAATGTTTATAGTTAAATCTATCTAATAAGTCTCATTTTCTAAATGTTTATAGTTGAATCTATCCTTCATAAGAAAATATCACTTTGTATAGTCTAAGCACATTCAGGAAAAGAGAACTTTGAGCCTTATTCAGTTTGGTTGGCATTAGCTACAAGATTGTTGCCTTTGATTTCTTATTCTTGTAGCTATAAATCTAAGAACTTTAACTCTTAATGCTTCAAGGTTCTCTTGAGCTAATTTTTTAAAGTAAAGGCGCAGAGTTCACATTATTTTAAGGCAAAGTGTATCTTGATACATTTGTAGTTCTCCACCTTGTCTTGTAATTTAAACAACAAAACTGATTGCCCATAAATAATAATACATTATTTGACTGGTGTCATTAATTTATGTTTGTGAGAAATTAGGTTTAGTGAGAAATGAGGTTTAGTGAGAAATGAGGTTTGTGAGAAATTAGGTTTAGTGAGAAATGAGGTTTAGTTGAAATTAGGTTTAGTGAGAAATGAGGTTTAGTGAGAAATTAGGTTTGTGAGAAATTAGGTTTAGTGAGTAATTAGGTTTAGTGAGAAATTAGTTTTAGTGAGTAATTATAGGTTTAGTGAGAAACGAGGTTTAGTGAGAAGTTAGGTTTGGTGAGAAATTAGGTTTTGTGAGAAATGAGGTGTGTGAGAAATTAGGTTTATAGAGAAATGAGGTTTGTGAGAAATGAGGTTTGTGAAAAATTAGATTTAGTGAGAAATGAGGTTTGTGAAAAATTAGATTTAGTGAGAAATGAGGTTTGTGAGAAATTAGGTTTAGTGAGAAATGAGGTTTGTGAGAAATGAGGTTTGTGAGAAATTAGGTTTAGTGAGTAATTATAGGTTTAGTGAGAAATGAGGTTTAGTGAGAAATTAGGTTTAATAAGAAAATGAGAGAACTTACATGTCTCGGGTAAAGAAAACATTGCACGTTCTAGAGAAGGGCCAACTTCATTTACTGGTTGAATGTAAGCTGTAATATTGCTTCTACTTACAGGACATGTCTTCAGATATGTTAATGTAGTGCTCGTTTTATGTTGAAGATCTTCAGCCAATAACTCTACATTATAGGATAAAGTTACACCACCAATGTAGTCATCAGGTAAAGGCTAAAACAGAAAAAAAAATTTTCACTAAATTCTTGACACACAATGAAAAATAAAAGTTATGTTTGATTATTTAAATAAAGGACTTCTGTTTTATAGTTTATGTCTTGGTCACTAACCTATATCTGTCTTTTGTCAAACAAAATATAATAGTATACTGGCCTCTATTTTTAACATTGTTCAACACTGAAAGTATAGATATTGATGGTTGACTATCATCACAATGGGTAGAAATTTGCCCACGGCCATACCCTCCTGCCCCATGGGAGTTTTTGGACTACGACAAAGTTCTGGAAGATAAAAGTAGGGACTAGTGAAATTTGCCCTTGTAGAGCTGACCATGTCCTTCAAAGCTACACTTCTTCTTCTTCTTATATAATACAGACGTTACTTCAAAAAAGAAGATGATTACGTCCTACGCGTCATGCATTTAGTCATGCATATTAACCAATGACTTAAATTCTGCCAAGTCACTGGTTTTCCTGGCTAGCTCAGGCAACCCATTCCATGCTCTAATAGCACTAGGGAAGAAGGAGTATTTGTACAAATTTGTCCTAGCATATGGGACGAGGAATGTGCCTTTATCTTTGTGTCTTTCAGAGTATTTTATTAAATTTTGTTTTTGTATTTGAAGATTATGGTTCAGTGTTTTATGTATTATTGCTACTTTACTTTTGAGCCTTCTGTCCTGAAGGCTTTCTAAATTTAGTGATTTTACTAAAGGTGTTACTCTAGTCAAATGTGAATATTCGTTTGTTATGAATCGCACTGCTCTATTTTGTGTCTGTTCTAGTTTCTTAATGTTTTCTTGAGTTGAGGGGTCCCAAACAGAGGATGCATATTCTATTATTGGCCTAACCAAGGTTAAATAACATTTTAGTTTTATTTTCTTATTTGATTTATAGAAATTTCTTTTAATAAATCCTAATGTTTTGTTTGATTTTTTTGTAGTTTCATCAATATGTGGATTCCATGACAGTTTTTCATTTATTATAACACCTAGGTATTTTGCGTTTTTAGTCTGTGTTACTGGTTTGCCATGAATAAGATAAGTGGAATTAATTTGTTTTAGTTTTTTTGTTACTCTTAACAACTGACATTTTTCTGGGTGGAAAGACATGCTCCAATTTGATTCCCATTTCTGTAATTCATCTAATTCTCTTTGTAAAATATCTGTGTCTTGTGTTGTTTTTATTGTTCTATATATTATGCAATCGTCTGCAAATAATCTGACTTTTGTTCCTGAAGTAATGCAATTTGGTAAATCATTTATGTAAATTAAAAATAGTAGTGGACCCAAGACTGTTCCTTGAGGTACACCTGAGTTTACTGTTATCGGTGTTGATTTAGAACCATTTATTATTACAGTTTGTTCTCTCCCTATCAGAAAGTCTTTAATCCACTGATGCAGTGGACCATTAATGCCGAAATATTTTAATTTTTTAAGCAAGCTATGGTGGTGAACTTTGTCAAAAGCCTTAGAAAAATCTAGTAAGATAGCATCTATTTGTTCACTATTATCTAAACCTTTTGAAAAATCATCAATTAGTCCTATTAGTTGTGTTTCACATGATCTATATTTCCTAAAGCCATGTTGGTATGGTGTGAGGACATTATGTTTGTCTAAGTGGTTTATGATGTTGCTACATATTATGTGTTCTAGGATTTTACATGTGATGCTGGTAAGTGATACTGGTCTGTAGTTTCCTGGGTCAGATTTTTCTCCTTTTTTAAATAGGGGGGGTGACATTAGCTTCTTTCCAGTCCTTTGGTACTCTGCCCTGGTTAAGTGAAGCCTGAAAGAGTATTTTGAACACTGGGGCTAGCTCATTACTTAGTTCTTTGAGTAATCTAGCTGGAATACCATCAGGTCCAGAAGCTTTATTTGGTTTGGTGTTGGCTAATAGTTTTTGAATTCCATTTTCTTGTACTACTATATCTTCTATGTTGTCTACTTGGTTCAAATTCAGTAATATGTCTTTGTCTCCTGGGGCTGAGAATGCTGATGCAAAGTATTTGTTTAGAATGTTTGCTTTAGTTTCATTATCATTATGTATTATGTTATGTTCATCTTTTAATGGCGCTACGCCTGTTGTTTCCATTTTCTTAGACTTAATGATCAATAAAGCAGTCTTAGTCTCAGATATAGGATAACTGATCTGAACTAATGATCAATAAAGCAGTCTTAGTCTCAGATATAGGATAAATGATCTGAACTAAGGATCAATAAAGCAGTCTTAGTCTCAGATATTTGATTACTGATCTGAACTAAGGATCAATAAAGCAGTCTTAGTCTCAGATATAGGATTACTGATCTGAACCCACCTACATGAAAAATGAGAACAAAGAAGAATGAGGGAATGTCTGAAACTTACTTAAGTTACAAGGATGTCTCAATAACATCATGCTGATGTCACATGGATCATCCAATGATGCCATGATTATGTCACATGAATATCATGATTATTTCACAGAGATGTCATGATTATATCACAGGATGTCATGATTATGTCACAGGAATGGTTCATTCACAGGGGTGTCATGATTATGTCACAGGGGTGTCATGATTCATGTCACATGGATGTCATGTTTATGTCACATGGGTGGCATGATTATGTCACAGGAATGTCATGGTTATTTCACAGGGATGTCACTTTGGCATCACAATACTGAAGAAAACAACTATTTAAATGCTCATTGTATTAAGTTCTAATATAGAACTCCATGTACTGAAATAGATTAATCAAAATGATCTAACCTTCCAAATTAGAAACAAACAATTGGATCCATCGATTCTTGCAAACCTTGTGAAACCATATGCATCGATTTCAGGCTTCTTAAGTGGAACTAAAATTGTAAAAAAAGTTGATTAATTTTTTAACTTTAATATTGACAATATACACACAAAAAACGCTAAATAAAAATGTATTGGATCAAATATTGGATAGAATGAATGACCTGATTTGTATGTGGTGAAAGTCAAACTATTAGCATCGCCTTCTCCTCCTTTGCTAAGTCCACGCACAGACAAAGTGTACCTGGTGAATGACGTCAGATTCTTAAATCTCAATGTCACACTTTCAAGACTTGTCAACTGAGTTATTTCTGGGAATTGTAACTGAAATTATAGCATTTGTAAAATTAGGCCTTTTACTAACTAAATGTAGCTTTACACCTATAATATAAAAATATAATATAATATAAAAATATAATATAATATAAAAATATAATATAATATACAAAAAATGTAATTAGGTTTGTAATTTCAGACATTTCTGCCATTTGGCTGTAATTTGCCAAAGTTTATTATGCACCTGTTGTCAGGGGGAGGTATGGCGAGAATGAATGTTACTTTGATATTTTAGTATGATTGTTAGATCCCCTTGTTATGAATGCGAAGTGTTGCACGTGTTGTGAACTGAGTGATTAAATCTTTGTTGAATGTGCGAGAGAGTGTGTTAGTCAGTAAGGTCTTGCTCCCGGTCCAGGAAGGTTGGACGTTTACTTCCTGGACTGGTATTTATGCATTTATATATTTATAAATTGATGGACTGGTGTTTTGTGTATTACTATTTCATATGATTGATATAATTGTGTGATTTATTAAGTATTAAAGTATTATCGATATTCATGAATATAAGGAGTTAGAGTTTATGTATATTAAGTGTTCGTATTTGAGTTAAGCAAGTATTGATGAATTATAATTGAGTAACCAAGAAAGTACCAAGCAAGTATTATTTAATACTCAAGAAACACCTAGTGAGCCACAGGAGCCAAGACTTGAGCCAAACATATAAATAGAACCCTGACACCTGTTATTTGTTGATGTCTAAAGATGTCTAAATAAATATGTGAGCTTGTATATGTATTTGCCTTGGGTAAAAAAGGGTACTTTTAAAAAAAAATTATATTAACTTATTATATAACAGAAAATCTTACTTATACCAGTAAAGTTTAAAATCTCATTAAATAACATACATTTAGAATTTCACATTTAGATCTAGTAACCAAAGAAATAGAAATGAAATTGTTGCAGTTTTATGAAACATTTGAATATTATAGTGTAAAGTACATGCTTGACTAACCATTAACTAACTACAATTTTAACTAAATTTTTTTCTAGTTAAACTTTGGCCTTCTTAATTATTTTTTGTTTACCAAGTTTCTAGCTTTTTAGTTCACCTTTCCCCATCACTAGTGACAACACAGGTCTCGAAAGGACATCATGTGATTAGTAATCGCGGTTGACAGCTCGTCTGGCACTGGCCAGTGGAACATACATCAGCTGGCTACTCAAACACAATGACCTCTTACTGCATCACTACCAGAGTTATAACAATATTTATATATATATATATATATATATATATATATAATATGTGTGTGCGTAATTGATAAGATAAGATTATAGAAAAACAAGAAAAATAAAAAAAATACTTTAAAAAACAAAACAAAGCTTATACTAAACCTAGTTTTATCAATTAGTTTGGATCAGGTTGTTTGTTTGTTTACATTAAATTTGTAATAGATCTAGACTAAAAACAATAAATCTGTTCAAATTGAAATATTGTTACCAATTGACATTGTTTCAGTTTCATGCTTTTTAGCATTCTTAATGCACTATGATCCTATCACTTGTCTGGATCAGTTGGAAAAAGAAAGCCTCCTCAAGCTAACACTCTAGACTAACACTTTGCTAGCATAGTCATTGTGAACTTGGAAGGTCTTATAGTTAACTATTGCTAGATTCAAGCTTTAAAGTATTTTAAAGTGTTGATCTGCTAGGGGACTAATTCAGTTTATACCACCACATCAGTCAAGTACAATTTCTTTACCTTGTTAGAGAAACCAAAAAAAGAATTTATTACCTATAGTATACTGCCTGCTGTAGATCTAGTTCATCTAGTTAACAATAAAATTATAAACTAATTAAATTTGTTAATTTTTAAAAATTGATTCTTCATTGAATCATTCTTGTGACAAGTTGTGTTGTCGTGTACCAGAAATAATTCATAATTGTGCAAATCTGATATTGGATGTCCGAGAAATAAGGTGTGCAAACTTTTAACCAGACAGACAGAGTGAGTTGATATAAACTTTGTAAATAGTAAAACTGCCTAAATTGCCTAAATGCCAAGATCTATCATGTTCTAGAAGTGAAGTCTAGAAGCAAATGATGACTTCAACTTCAGGGGTAAACGCGAGATGAAAACAAAATAAGACTTGATTACCTTTAGAGATTGAAGAGTTCCTTTCGTTTTCTCAAGTAAAACTTGATAGAAGAATGAAATATGTTTGCCTTTCAAATAATTTTTCACGACATTTGTTTCTTTGGGAATTTGAAACTGGACGACAGCTTCACTTGATGTTAAGTTCCACACTTTAAGATTTTCAACCTTCATTGGACGAACTAAAAAGTGGTCAAACATTAGTAGATATAAACTACGCACTTATAACGGTTCTATATTTAACTATACAAGTAGGCCTATTTGATTAGTCAATGGACTAACAAAGGACACAAATTATTAAAGGATTTATTAACAAACATATGTTACAGGTGGCGTGTTTTAACTATTAAGGATAAAATTGTTATGTTCAAGACACATGACAATGAAGTTAGACTATAAGTATATAACACAGGGCAGCGAAATTAGATTACTTGATCTAGTAGGCCTCTAATACAAAGATCGTTGTCAACTTGACACATCAGCGGAATATATGTAGGCCTATATATCTGCCACAGCAAAAGACAAGAGGTTAAGCCCCTTGTTTCTGGTTACGTCCCTTGCTCTTGTTGTAGCCTATGACACTGATGCATTGATTTTGTTTGTAATTTTTGGATGTGACTTCACATCGAAGATTATTACATTCTTGCACAAGCCTCTCTCAGGGTAGTTGGGGGGGGGGGGGAATGGTCGCATCGTGGGGGGAGGGTTAGAACTTGTGACCACCGGAACGACAGTCTTGAGCGCATACCACACGACCAGCCGACATTTGCAGTTCTTAGATTATTATTAAACTGCCTTTTCATCTGTCTGTTAAACCAAAGTTTTAAATGTACTCTGAATAATTTTAGCAAATGTTACTGTTGTGATCAGGTTGTTTGTTATGTTAGTTTGTTTGACACTAGTTTCACTCTAAGTTGTAAGAAGTCGTCCTGCCCATTTTCACCTCCCCCTTAGTCTGTTGGACTGTTGGGGCACCACACAAGGTTTTTATACCATCTTTCTCCATTATTCTCTGTCCTTGGCATGGATAGAACCTCTTTCTAAGGTAGGCCCGTCCATTCTTTTATGTTGTCTTCCCACCGCTTTCTCAGTCTGCCTCTACTTTTTCCTGGTACTGTTCCCTGTAGGAAGGTCTTTGCGAGCCACGAAGACCTTTTAACATGGTCATTGAGCTTTAGTTTCCGTTTTCTTACAATAGTTAGCAGGTCATCGTGAGGTCCAATGGCTGCAGTAACCCTGTCTCTAATCTCTTCGTTTGGGGTGCGGCCTTTAAATGTGATATCTAGGGTCCTTTAACGTAGCCCTAAAGTTAGATGTAGATTCGAATTCCTTTTGGTGGAATTTCGTAGCGAGGGATAGTAAGTTAGATAAACTAAAGTCAAAGACAGAAAGAAAACATGTAGGCCCCTATGCCAGTATAGACACTGTTTTAATGTGTATTTTAGTTTAAATTTTAACTCGTTAATATTTTATATCTATGTTTTCGATCACATCTAGTAGGCTATTAATATCACAATGACATTGACCTAGCTCCAATCTCAACTCACCGAAATGAACCAAGTTGATTTTTTCAGGCAAAGTGATAGTCGTCAAGGGCTGGTCACGTGATTTGAACACGTTGATCTTGATGGTTAGATTTTGATCGGAAATGATGTCATTCTTTTTGTTTGTGTAACGACAGGTGCAATCGAGGTCAGAGGAACAGTTCAGTGAGCACAATACTGTTACCAATCTGAAAAACACAGTGGTAGATAGAACATCTCTATTAAAATCGGCGTTGTTCTGTTGTCACAGAGAAATGAATAAAATACTGTAGACATTAATAATAACAATTAATAAACAGAGACTTGTGTTTATACAAGAAGACTATATTTTATTAAGTCACATCCTACTTTCTCACAAAACATTCACAACAAACAATGACGCAAATATAAACATGTTAGCACATTCTTCTTTTTTTTTTGAAGCAAAATTTACAGAATCGAGTATAACAGATCCAAAAGTTATTCTTAATAATGCTAGAATAGTATATTATTCGGGTTTGGCGTCTATAATTTCAGAATTAAACTTCACACTCGAGTTATTACCCCTCTATTCATCTTTCCTCAATCCAATGGAAACTCTCTTTTTATTTCCATCTAATCCTTTTGCTTTTGCACAAAACATAAACACAAACAATGACGTAATATATGTATCCTTCCTTTTGAAGTTATTATCACATCCTTCATTTTAAAGTTCTTAAGATTGATATCTACTAGGAACTTTAACAACTCGACCACTTCGGGTTGTCTTGACTGGCACAAGTTGTCTATACGTTGGTCTATAACTGTCTGTTTTATTTGTTCAACAGTTTGCTGTTCGTTGTCTTCATCAGTATCATAGTACCCAGAGATGTCTTCTTCGAAACTCTTGTCTAAAAAGCGTTGATTTCTTCTGTATGTTTTTCCAAGGTTTGTCCTTATGATGTAAGATCTGGGTGCTGAATGTTTTTTTTAACGGCAACTGCTTTCTGCCATGTTTGTCTTAGACGAACTCTCACTTTCTCTCTCCAACTGAGTAATCTTTAGGTAATCTTGCTTTCGCATCGTATTTCACTTTGCTTCTCAACTGTCGTTGTTTGAGTTATGTCTCTGCATTTTCAGCTACCGATGGTTTCAATAGTTTGGGATCAGATAGAATAATGTCTCCGAGTCTTCTACTCACCAGCAGTTGTGATGGTGAATAAGGCAGACCGCTTATCGGAGTATTTCTATACTCGAGCATAGCGAGATATGGATCATTCCCACTTTTGTATGCTTTGTTGAATATCAACCATAGACTATATATAGTCTATGATATCAACATACACCTCACTTGGACAATTTGATTGAGGGTACATTCACAACAAACAATGACGCAATATAAACATATTAGCACAAACACTATGATTAGCTTGTGTGTTTGTCTGGGAAGGAGTGGGTGGGTTTTTCTGACTAGAACTAGACTTTTGGCATAATTCTCATTCGAAAGATATTGATACAAACACTTTATATGGAAATATGCTAGGACAAATGTGTACAAATACTCCTTCTTCCCTAGTGCTATTAGAGCATGGAATGGGTTGCCTGAGCTAGCCAGGAAAACCAGTGTCTTGGCAGAATTTAAGTCATTGGTTAATATGCATGACAGAATGCATGACGCGTAGGATGTAACTTCTTTTTTGAAGTAATGTCTGTATTATATAAGTAATCAGTAAGCACAACTCTGCCCGAGTCGGGTATCGAACCTCGAGCCCCCTCCATAGAGAGCCAAGACAAGCCAATTTACAGCGTACTTAGCCTCTAGACCACGCTTCCCACTATGTGTAAAGGAGATCGAATATTATTTTATCAATTCATAATTAAGGATAAAATCTCACTTTCTGGCTTCCAGAAGCACATCGTAGAGAAAACCATTCGTCAAATTTGTGAACTTGATAATAATGTCGCCTTTCTCTGAACTGGATAGATATGTGATGTTAGGTGGAGCTGAGAGACATGCAAGAATATATATATATATATATATCAAAATCAGTCAATCAACCAACAGTCAATCAATGTTTGTCTGTCTGTCTGTCTGTCTGTCTATCTAGGTCATCCTCCATCCCAACAAATATCTTTTCATTTCCTAACTACCTGCGTATTTATTGTTAACTTTTTCTAGTTTGATCAATCCCAGTCGTGTGGTGTGATTGTGTCTGTTGTTTGTGTGGTGTATGGTGTGTGTCTGTTGTTTGTGTGGTGTATGAAGTGTGTCTCTTGTATGTGCAGTTTATGGTGTGTGTCTGTTGTATGTGCGGTGTATGGTGTGTGTCTTTTGTATGTGCGGTGTATGGTGTGTGTCTGTTGTATGTGCGGTGTATGGTGTGTGTCTGTTGTATATGCAGTGTAGTGTGTGTCGGTCTATTGTTGTGAGGTTTGGTGTCTCTGTTGTATGTGTGGTGTGTGTGTGTCTGTTGTGTGGTGTGTGTGTCTGTTGTATATGCAGTGTAGTGTGTGTCGGTCTATTGTTGTGAGGTTTGGTGTCTCTGTTGTTTGTGTGGTGTGTGTGTGTCTGTTGTGTGGTGTGTGTGTCTGTTGTATGTGCTATGTGTATATGTGTGTCAGTTTCAATTGCGGTATGTGGTGTGTGTGTGTTGTATGTGCGGTGTGGTGTGTGTCTGTTGTATGTGCTATGTGTATATGTGTGTATGTTTTAATTGCGGTGTGTGGTATGTGTGTATGTTGTATGTGCGGTGTGGTGTGTGTGTGTTGTATGTGCGTTGAAGTCTGTGTCTGTCTGTTGCAGTTGTGGTGTATCCGTCTGTTGTATGTGCGGTGTATTGTGTTCATGTTGTATGTGTGGTGTGGTGTGTGTGTCGGTTGTATGTCCGGCGCGTGGTGCGTGTGTTACTGAAATGACTAACCTAGAAGATTCAGCTCTCTCCTCATAATTGTCGAATTATTCTTAGCGCACACAAGCTTCCCCCTGTGTTCTTGTGACACGCTGGCTACCCTCAGCTGGACTCTGCACTGACCACTGGTCTTATTGCTCAGATGTAACGACTGGTTCAAGTGACTTAAGAAGAGGCTATCACTGGGGACCATCTTCCGACACTCGCTTGGCCTTAACTCACAACAAACGAGCAGCGTCTGGCCAGAACCAACAACGAGAGTGCCGTCATCGTCACATTTTTTAATGGCTGATATGAACAACAACAAAGACAATTAGGCAACGAAAAACAAAACACAAATCAATATTATCTACTGTTATCTAATCTTATCTTATATTATCTTATATAATACAGACGTTACATTAAAAAAGAAAGATGATTACGTCCTACGCGTCATGCATTTAGTCATGCATATTAAGCAATGACTTAAATTCTGCCAAGTCACTGGTTTTCCTGGCTAGCTCAGGCAACCCATTCCATGCTCTAATAGCGCTAGGGAAGAAGGAGTATTTGTACAAGTTTGTCCTAGCATATGAAACGAGGAATGTGCCTTTATCTTTGTGTCTTTCGGAGTATTTTTATTAAATTTTGTTTTTGTATTTGAAGATTATGGTTCAGTGTTTTATGTATGATTGCTACTTTACTTTTGAGTCTTCTGTCCTGAAGGCTTTCTAAATTTAGTGATTTTACTAAAGGTGTTACTCTAGTCAAATATGAATATTCGTTTGTTATGAATCTCACTGCTCTATTTTCTGTCTGTTCCAGTTTCTTAATGTTTTCTTGAGTTGAGGGGTCCCAAACGGAGGATGCATATTCTATTATTGGCCTAACCAAGGTTAAATAACATTTTAGTTTTATGTATTAGGCCCACTGCTCTAATAGCAATAGCACTACAGTAAAAGAATATATTTAATGTAGCGAGTTAATATAATCAATGTTAAAAAAAAAAAAGTAAATGCGCTCAGAAAATAAAAAGTTAATCAATAGATAAGCGAAAAAAAAATTCTTTTTCCAGACATCGCAAAACTGAATTCAGTAAGTGAAGAATTATAATAAGGATCTACAGCCTACATGTAGTGTAACTGAGTTGATTTTCTTCGTGCGTCCAGCGTGTCAGAAGGTCATGCCCAGTGTGTGTGTTTCATGTCCAGTGAGTGTGTGTGTGTGTGTATAGTACTGCATCAGTGTTAAGCGAGGCGTGCTGGTTTCATTCACTGTTTACTGTAGTCTAATTTTGTCGAATAAAGCCATGTTATTGGTATACTAGTATTTGTTGTTTCATTACAATACATCTGAGCGATAGTATGTATTATTGAAGAGATAATTATAGCCTACATTTGTGAGAATTTTTTAACTCGGTTCCATGATTAGTAAAGGTTAATCTATTTCAATTAAAGATGTTTTACTATTGTTGTTTTTTAAGGCATTTCATTTTTTTTTTTATTTAAAAGGCACTTAAAGATTATTTTATTCTAATCAAAACCATAGATCTTGATCTATATCATTGGAAGAATTTAGTACCCGAGAATCATTTGAGCGTGATGTGAATTACCACTCATAAAAGACTCTTATGCCATTTGCAATAGTTTTTGGTGGCCCGAGATTTGAGAAAGTGAAGTAGAGTATCTGACTAGATTATCACATTATCTTCTTTGAATGAACGTCTGCAATTTATAAGACAAGAGACGAAACAAAACGTCAAATAACTTACCTGCCAACTCTAGTGTCGAGACTGCCTTGTAGAAGCAACATAAAATGATAATAAAAGAGCAAGTTTCCAACCAAACAGCCTTTCTGTTGACGCATGTAGGTCAAAGTTAATTACAAAGCTATTGTCTTCTAATAAAAGAATCTTTTTTTTCCACAATAAACATCATGTATAGGTTAAAGATATCTGCCAATTGTAGGCCCTATAATGTAACATGATATCAAAATGAATTAGATTGTTTCTTTAAACTCAATAACCTTTATTGCATATTTTTGGAAACACAATGTTTAGCTTTTGTCAAAGTACAACCCTCAGTTGCCATGACGACGAATCATAAGGATGTTCGGGATATGAGCACGTGACCATTGTGTTGTGAGTGAAAGATTTCCTATGAGGGGTGGGTATCAAACTGAAATAGATGCGATACTGGCATTATACACACGATAAGGCCTTGTCTTCGATTCCCAAGATTTACGATGAAGGCAGTATTTTACGCGACCTGCATACTTTGCCACAAATGATGTAGACAAAGCCGTTGTCCGCTAGGGGTCTTCTGAAGTATTCTTTTCGATCTGACTCTGACACGCATGATATGACAAAGTATTGATGCATACTAGACTGACATTGATACATACGATGGCTGCCTGGTCCTGTGGTATGCGTGCTGCACTGTCGTCCTTGTCTCGATTGTCCCGGGTTCATATCCTGCCCGCTGCCATCCCCCGTCGTCCTGCGGGAGGTTTGGACTGGGAAGTAAATTATCTTCAACTCTGACGGAACATCCGAAACATGTCAAACATGTTATAAACAATATTATGTTTTTTTTGTATCTGTTTCAGGTGTTCCTACAGATTCGAAAATTATCACATCCTAGAGCAGGGGTTCTCAACCTGTGGATCGATTGACGATTTGCCAGGGGTCGCCAAAGACCATTGAAAAATGGATTGTTTTTGTCTATTCTTCTATTGCTGTGTGTGTATGCGGCAGAGTGGGGGATTGTAAAAAGGGGTCGCCGAGCATAAAAGGTTGAGAACCGCTGTCCTAGAGCATTCCATTTACCAAACGACCAGGCAGCCATCCTTTAAACCCAACGAGGTTTTCCGTAAAGTTTCAGTCAGTCAAAATGATGAAAAAAAATAACTTAACTTGTAGGTAGAGAACATGTTTTGGTCAAAGCTATTGTCACCTTCATTTAGTCTTGTGATGCAAGAGGTTTGGTACTAGCACTTCGTATTACCATATTTATTTGTAGTTTAGACGACAAGTGAAACATGGTCAACCTACTCACGGCAGGAAAAAAAAGGTGAATGTCTTCCACCTCCGATGCCTAAGGCGGATCTTTAAAATAAGGTGGCAAGATAAGATAACCAATGATGAAGCGCTACAAAGAGCAGGGTGCCAGGACATCCGCTCTGTTATCAGCAGCAGACGCCTTGGCTGGCTTGGCCACGTTCGTAGAATGCCAGTAGGTCGACTTCCACAGGACATCCTGTATGGCGATCTAATAGAAGACAGGAGAGCCGCTGGTCGCCCACTTTTACGTTATACGGATGTATGCAAACGCGACATGAAGCTCTTCAAAATCGACACTGGCAACTGGGAAGAGGTGGCACTGGACAGATCCACATGGTGAGAGAGCATAAAGGAAGGGTCACGGATTGCAGATGTCATACATAACAGAAGCAGAAAGAAGGGTGAAAATGCAACGGCGCCTGGTGATTATATATGCCCAACCTGCGATCGCAGCTGTGTATCAAGGATTGGCCTCTTTAGTCACACAAGAAGTTGCAAAGGGAAAAGCTCGTCTCTCGAGACGTAAAATGCCACAGAGACGACAACAATTAAACTAAGAATAATTAAATTTTGTCTTTTTATGTTTATATACCAAATATATGCAATTTACTTTGGATTAATGCGACTTTCGACTTAGCTTTATATGTAGAATGTGTTTCACAATGTTATCCCGTGTATATATGTGGACATACATACATTCATATATGAATCTGTAAATATATCTACACATATATATGATGTGTTTTTATTTTAGTATGCCTAAGTATACTTCGTTTGTTATCTAATATAACATAAAATTCATACAATTTAATTTACAGATTATGTATATAAAATGTGTTAATAGCCTTATGAATAAAAAGAAAAAGCAAACAAAGAAATGCTTACGGAATATTATACCCAAGTGAGTACATTTTGAGTTCTACTATAAACTAAAAGTAGTTTGCTTCCCTTGTAGCCAAACCACGAGAGTGCTATAAAAGTAGTCTAATGAAAATAGATAAAAAGGTTTGGCCTTTCATAGCAATCGACTTTTGCTGTGCTCTAGTCATTTTGATACGCTTTCATTTTCTTTCATATTCAAAGCTTTTCACACGGCACCTATTGACGATTACGTATTGAAATTGTGACCTATCCAGTTAGTTGCTTCTACACTTTCTAAATCGGAAATATTGTAGAAGGCAAAGAAGGTCAAGGTGAAATGTTCCGCTTGGACAAGCTTTAGCTTGATTTGCATTCGTTCTTCGAGAATTTATGCACATGTCTATTGAGCAGAAATATTTCATTGCCCCATAACATGGGCATTAATCTTGAACTTTTTCTCCAGTACAGGAATATACGCCATACTTCTGTAACGGCATACTTACAGCATTTGTACATTTTGTAGTGACCCATTCAGGAGCGGACTGGCTATATGGGCATTCGGGCCGGTAGTGCCACCGAAGGCGCCGCACGAATGCCAGTAAATTGTTTTAAGATTTATAATAGTCTGTTTAAAAGCAACACTTTGAGCGTTGTGATTTAAAAAAAAACAACAGCAGCATCTTATACACTTAAAAGTCTACTACTAATCTAAAGCATTGTCGTCAATACTATCATCTGTATATAGTGCTTCTAGTAGACGTCATTTTCTTATACTTTTATTTGGCCTCCTTCAGTCATAGAACGACTATGATTCATCTCAGAGCACAATTCCTCATGTGGCTGTGGAGCCCTATTTTGGAGAGACACTAATAGGGAGATGAAAGCCTGGGCATTGTTTATGGTCGGAACGATGTCGCCCACACAGCAGTTCCCCCTTCTCCGCGCAGCTGATGTGACCAACGGAACGGAATATCCAATACAGTTTGGGATCAGTAGCGCCGCAGGCTCTGCCAGGCTGTAGCACGGTGTGCCACAGTCTGCCTAAGGGTCACCAGCTCCTGATTTTTCCTCAAGGTTGTCTCCTGAAGCCTTTCCCGTCTTTAGGTATAGCCGCAGGGCAGCGGAGGTTTGGATTCAGAGTTTTCCTTCTCCTAGATGGGTAGCCAACCAAGGCTAACGAGCCCCTCCTGCCCGAAGCTTACTGGTTTAGGCGCCAGTTGCTCGCCTTTGCCCCTTCTCCTGTCTGTGGTAACGGTTCCGCCAGGTTCAGTAACTGAGCCACGCGTGAAGACCAGGAGTTGGACTGAGGCTATTTGAGACGCATGCCATTGGAAGCACTTTATAGGTAATGATGGGCTTAAGACCATTACCACTTCCGGCGTTAACAACCTTGCAGAACCAAGGTCTTATACATACAAAACGATAAACAAGAAACTTTTATTTTTTATAGAGATCGTTCGTTAGGTTAGTGTGAATATAATCGGATGAATCTATAAAGGGACCAACAGAAATGTTCCAAGCCCTATAGGTGACATGTCCAGTCACAGAATTCTTATTGGTTTGGCAGAGTTGTCGCATGATCTCGAGTTGTCCCCGCTACGAAGCCCTTCACAAATCACAATGGACCTCATTCACCAATCGTAAACAAACAACATTCAGCCACGTGATAATATTGATAAAACAATGGGAAAAAAAAACGTATCACGTGACAGCCTTTATGGATTGCGTAATTTGTATAGAAGAGATAGAGAACCATGTGGCTAAATGTTGTATTGTTTACGATTGGTGAATAAGGTCAATTATTATCTTGAACAGTGTAGTAATGCGTTGATTGAAATCAAAATGCAAAAAAAAAAAAAAAAAAAAACAACGAAAAAAAAGGAGCAGAAAATAAGTCAGATAAAAATCAACTACTGCAGGAAAGCTGTGCAAAAAAAATGTAAATTATTCATGTTTTCTCTCAAGCAGTAGAGATTCACCAGCCTTATGATGACAGCGTTTATAAATGTGAACAGGCTCAAAATCATATGAAACGCTAATACCAAGACAACAAAGATATAGACTTGAGTCGAAATACAAAGAGGCTTTGCTAAAATATGAAACAAACTTAACAGCATTTGTTTTACGTCATATTACGTATTTTAGGTAATATTATATTACCTTCAATGAAGTGAGCATGCTCTGTTGTGTGTGTAGTCAGCTCTAAGACGCAGACAGTCTAACTAGGTTTTTAAGTTATTGAGAAAGCCGTATATCACCTAGTGAGTAAGGTTCCTACAGGGCAGATGATGTTAAGGTCGTGTATTTCTTTGGCAAACGGTTAACGAGCAGGGTGTCAAGTGGCCAGCACAACGACCAACCGACTTTACTCCACCCCCCCCCCCCGCCCCAACTAAAGTCAGGTACCCGTTACAGTTGGTTGGACTCAGGAGCGCCCTAAAATTCACGAAATTCAAAATCCGTGTTGCTGTTGCTTTTTCAGTGCACGGACCAAAGGTTTGGAACTCACTCCCCATTGATCTCAGACAGACAACATGCTATACCACTTTTAAGAAGAACATTAAGACCTACTTGTTTAAAACTTTTTTTTTTTTTAGTTTTTGACCTCAATTGTCGTGTTTGTGTTTGTGATGTTATTACAGCGCCTTAAGCCTACATTTTGTTTGTTAACAGCGCTTTATAAATAAAATTATTATTATTATTAATCTCAGTCTTCACCGAGATTCAAACCCAAGACCACAGGTTCAGAAGCCAAGCGCTTAACCACTCATGGCCTTGTGAGATGAGCAGTTAAATAATGGAGGCTGGAGAGTTGTATTTGTAAAAAGAAGTCCATATGCCTGACAAAATTGACGAGGAGTGAAACTGAATCATAAACAATATGTTCGTTGATGCAGTATCTTCATGTACGTGTAGGCCTTTATGTTAATGTATATGGATAATATGGTAGCAGGAATGTGTTCACATTAAAAGATTCCCCAGTCCAAGTGTAATACTTTATTCATTTAATAATTGCGTTTGTCATATAGTTTCAAAATCATCTAATTAATTATTAGCTAATTACTTTCGATACATTATTAGATTTTACACAATGCTCTTGGGAAAGGTCGAATTGTATAGAAATGCCCGGGCCGATTTTGACGCCCAGTCCGCCCCTGGACCCATTAAAAAAATAAGGGGGTGGATACAGAGGCGTAGCTAGTCATAAAGGGGTGGTGCGGGCAGCATGGGGCTTATATCAACTCACTCTGTCTGTCTGTCTGTCTGTCCGGTAAAAGGTTTGTACACGTTTGGAAATGAAATGTTTACTCAGTAGAAGGTCAATTGTGATCACAAACTCAGTGTTCATGGATACATTGTTTAAATCACTTTCAATAGCTGGAAAAGAATCGCTGATCTGGTGTGTGTTTTACAACATTGGGCATTGAGGGCATTGAAATACGTAGGGTGATGTATATATCCATCCTACGTTAATTGGATGGCTGCCTGGTCGTTTGGATTTAACGATGGTCCCGGGTTCAAACCCTACCCGCTCCCATCCCCTGTCGTTGGACTAGGAAGTAAACCATCTTCAACATGGAAGTCATTTTATAAACAATTTATGCTTTTGATGACATAGTAAACGGGATGTGAATTTAAGCCTCTACTTATAAAATCAATTCAGTATCTTTTTTTGGTACGCTGAACCGTTTACATATTTTTCTCAACTACGGCACACCGCTACGGAGTTGAATATTGAAAAAGTCATTTAAAGCTACATTAAATTTATAGAGATCTATCTATTTTATAGATGAAATTCAAATTTTTAACAAACTAAAATAGCATTTAATATTTATTACCGGAATCACCAAACACACTGGAAAAGTTGTTTTTTTTTTATTAATCAAATGATCCTCCAGCGTAATTGGTTTCATACCATCATTAAAGGGCAGGTAACCGCTTGTTTGACAAGGGAGAATGAAAACTCAGTTTTAAATTGTCTACGCTGCACAAATTACATTTTTTAAACATCAGTTACGTGTAGACAGAATTAAGCTCTTTAAATAAGTATTGAAATTAAATACAACAATTTTCTTTTTGAATCGCATGATAAATATTTAAAGGATTAACTGAGGTACAAATCATATATTCGTGTATGAAAGAGTTACATTCATAAAATGTAAAAATTAAAGTCACGACCTGCTTAAATAAAATCTACAATCCTAGACCCCCGTGGACATCTCATAGACCCCCAATTTATTTTTTCACTTTGGTAGACCCCTTGGAAGTCTTCGTAGACCCCTGGGGGTCTATATAGACCACTTTGGGAATCACTGCAGTTTAGCGCTTGGTTAACACCATTGGAGCGCCAGAGGAGAAGCCTTCAAGATGGTTATGGATTAATTTTTTTTTTAAATATATAAGCTCTAGACACATTGCATAGCACAGAAGAAAACTCTTCTTCTAGATCAGGAGCAGGCGGATTGTTAGTTGCTAAGCAGTCTTCATTTTCTCACCTATTTTGGCCCCTGTATTAACTGAAGTAAAGGACGCGTAAGTCTACCTTCAGACACAAGAGCGTGTCAGTTCGAGACAGCGCTCTTTCTTTTCTACCTCCTTGGAACAGATCGACAGCGACGCGCCTTTGCATGGTGTAGTTATCTTCCCTTACAATATATAGACATTTTCAGGCTAAATATGACGGAACTCAATTAGGGATTTTCAGACAGGGCGAACACCTGTAAATAGCTAGACTTTGTGCAAAATTAAATAGGTGCTGGTAAACTATTTTTTTTAAAAAAAAAAGGTATTTTGTAATCTGTGCACTTTTTGTTTGTTTTATATGTTTAGAATCAGGGGCGGACTGGCTATATGCGCAGTAGGGCAAATGCCCGGTGGGCGGGTACCCAAATGGACCGGTAGGACTACAGTAATCATCTTTTTTTTTTAATTACGTATGTGCTTAATAAGATAAGGGCCGCCTGGATGCCACCTGAGCCGGACTTAGGCCATTGCAACCTATGCGGTCGCAGTGGGCCCCGCACTTTCATAGGCCCCGCGCTAAGTCTAGGTGTAACTTATTAAGTGAAAACATTAAAACTAATATATAACAGGTTTTCCGTGGCTTCCTGATTTTCCAGGGGCTCCTGGAAATCTTCCGCAATTACAAAATATAACAATAAGTCCATTGAAACCTCCTGAAAACTCATAAAATATCTCCTGAAAAATAGACAAAAGCTTTTTTGGGGGTAACAATTTTACGTGTGATAAAGTTTGACCTTATGCTTATCTCTAGCCAAACTGGGCCCCGCGCAATCCGTTTCGCATAGGACCCCGCGATTGCTAGGACTGGCCCTGGATGCCACTGAGGCACGTATTAAATTGTTAAAGGTTTTATAGTATTCTCTTACAAAAGGGGCCCTCTGAGCGACGTACTTATAGTCACTGTCCTGTTTGCATGCATGTGCACAGCTATCGATACATCATCAAACTTAACCTAATGAGTTTGAGGACAGCTAGACCTAGAATTGGAGGCCCATCATATAATATACAGTTTATGGGCCGGATGAAACAGAAATGCTCGGGCCGAATTTGACAACCAGTCCGCCCCTGTTTAGGATGTTCCTTCAAAGTTGAAGATAATCTAAATCCTAGTTCAAACCTCCCTAGGGACGACGGTAGGGTATGAGCCCGGGACAACCGAACGACGGTTCAGCGCGCATACCTCACCACAAGGCAGCCAGCCAAAACATACAAATAATGGACCTCATACACAAATTGTAAATAAACAACACTCAGCCACGTGCTTCTCTATCTCTTCTATACAAATTACGAACTAATTTTAATCAACAATGGTTATCACGTGACCGTTTTTTCCCGTTGTTTTATCAATATTATCACGTGACCGTTCGTTTTGACGTATGACGCGACAAGTTCTGCGTACTAAGCTGATCCGCCATCTTGTTAGCAAGTTTACATCAGTAACCTTGAGCTGATGAACTAACTAGCCCACGAACTGAGATGTTTTAAAAAAATTGTAGCTTAAATCTCTTTTTGGTTTGGCAAACGTGAAGTTCAATTAATCGTCCTTGACATTGGGAAAATGTATAACCTGCAAAATGAAATAAAATTTAAGGTGGTGGTAAAGTGGTGGGGTGGTGTCGACGCTTACAAATCCAAGCCCTTCCTGCACGGAGGAGGGTTGGGAGCGGTCAAGTGTACACGCTATAACAGGTCTTGATTTCACTGACAAAAAAAAAAGAAATACGCTTAGGTGGCGTAGTGCTAAGGTTTTTAGTTGTCGGACTCCAGTCTGGTATTCCAACTGCTCAATCGTTGCATAAAATGAACTTTGTAACCTATTAAGATCTGCTATTCAACTGGTTTTATTTATTTTATTATATACCAGCGGTTATCAACCTTTTAAGCTCGGAGACCCCTTTTTTTACTATCCCCCACTCTCCCTGACCCCCCCCCCCCCAACCCCATAATATACACAGCAATAGAAGAATACACTAAATACAATCCATATTTTCGATGGTCTTAGGCGAACACTGACAAATCGTCATTCGACCCCTCAAGGGGTCGCGACCCAAAGGTTGAGAACCCCTGTTATATACCGTAATGCAACGAAAATTCTCACGATGGTATAGCGTGTCATGTACTCTTATTGCTTTAGACATGCAGAGAAGCCAAGGGAAAGAATTCTGTGTTTTTTTTTTGTCTTTTCTGGTTCACGTGTAAAATGTTTGTTAAAATGTTTGTTGTTTGTAAAATGTTTTACATGTTTCGGATGTTCCTTCAGAGTTGAAGATAATTACTTCCTAGTCCAAACCTCCCGCAAGACGACGGGGGATGGGAGCGGGCAGGGTTTTGAACCCGGGACCATCGATAAATCTGAACGACAGTCCAGCGCGCAAACCGCACGACCAGGCAGCCATCCGTGAAGGGGAAGAGTGTATCTGGGAGAAAGTTTCAGTGCTGCTTTGAGGCGTTCTGAAAAAAAAAAGGGGATTCAAACTCTAACCTCCTAGATAGGTAGTCAAGTTCAGGAGTAGACTTTTGCAGAAAGGGCAAGGTCAAAATTTCCCGTCTGCTTACATTTCGTAAATTAAAATAAATAAAATTTTGGTATTAAAAAAAAACATTTTTATTGCATCTGTAGGCCTACACAATTCTAGTTCTAATTTTATTTTTTTCTTGTTCACATTCCTCGTCCCATATGCTAGGACAAATTTGTACAAGTACTCCTTCTTCCCTAGTGCCATTAGAGCATGAAATGGGCCGTCTGAGCCAGCCAGGAAAACCAGTGACTTGGCAGAATTTAAGTCATTGGTTAATATGCATGACTGAGTGCATGACGCGTAGGACGTAATCTTTTTTTTTGAAGTAACGTCTGTATTATATAAGATAAGACCTAAGATGTGTGTCAGACGTGTGTTTTGACACGAAGTGAATTGTGCTAACAGTTTTAAAAATGTTAAACTTGACTTGAAAAAGAAACAAAACAATTTCTAAAACATAGTTTGTTTTATGTCATTGAAACTTTGAGAAAAAAGGGGGAAGGAATCATGCCAAATGCAGCCTTGGGGTTGCTTATAAGAACTCTCTAAACCTTTTTGTTTTCTTAAATTGGTTTTAAATAGCGCAACTTACTACAGTCTGTTCAGTGCACTCTGGTCCAATGTCTTTTAGATCTGTGAGTGTAAAGGGAAAGAGAGTATTTGGAAAATGGTTTCGTTCGGCGCTTCTTTTAGGGGCTCGAAAAATAAACAGCTAGCATAGCGATTCAAACTCAAGCCTTGTTGATGGGTAGTCTAGCGGTATCTGACATTCAGCACAATTCAGCGTGCAAAGGAGAGATAAGTAATAATAATAACCAACAAGAGAATGACCCAACATCGGCAATAAGCAATGAGCTACACTCAAAATTTTCTAATCTTATAGACCGATATAAAAACACCAATCTTAACTCTAGGCCTCGTATCCCCAAGCTAAACGTCAAGAAAGAGACAAACACATATATTAATGAAATAAATAAAGTCTTAGCCAACCATTTTGAAACACCAAGAAACTTGTTTGAGACACACCTCGCTATATACTGCGCCGCTGTGGCTGTCACGGAGCTCTCTGGACAAAAGACCTTCGAGCTAGGCCCAATTAATCAAAGACCAAAACAACATGTGCCAGCATGGAAAAGGCGCCTTGAAGACAATATAAATCAACTGAGGAGCCAAATGGATACAATAGGACAATATCTGGGAAACAATCATTCCGCGAAAATACTTAATAAAATAAAGACAATACTAAGAACAACTGGAATCAAATTGACAGACTGTGATAGCCACGCACGACTCTTATGTTTGAAAGATACTCTGAGACAGAAAGCTAAACTAAAGGGAGCTAGGTTAAAGCGCTACAACGAAACCACCAAAAGAAAGGAGCATAACGCTTTATTTCAGCACACGAGAAAACAGTTCTTCCGTAAACTAGCTGATAATGGTGCTGACAATATTCAAACCATTGATAGCACTAAACACGGCTCCTTTACCGACTACTGGGCGGCGCTTTGGTCCGACCCGCTACATTACAATGTGCAGGCTGACTGGATCGAGGAAATCCAAACTAAAAACAACCTAATACCAGAAATGTCTGATGAGGATTTCACAGCTGAGGAAGTCGCCGCAGCTATTTCAAAAACCCACAACTGGACTGCTCCTGGACCGGACAATATACACAACTTTTGGCTGAAAAAACTTACAGCCGTACATGCACCACTAACATCAAGTTTTAACGAGCTAATATCAGAACCGTCTTCAATGCTGTTAGAACTCACTGAAGGGAGAACATCTCTCCTCCCCAAAAAAGGGGATCCGAACCAACCATCAAACTATCGCCCTATCACTTGTCTGTCAGTGGTGTATAAACTATTAACTTCACTCTTAAAAAGTAAAATGTATAAATTTTGTTCTGCCCATAAGCTACTAGCAGATGAACAACAAGGTTGCATTGAAGAGTCGATGGGCTGTAAAGTACAGCTAACTATAGATGGTATTATACTGCATCAAGCTAATAGAAGAAAGAGAAATTTACACATGTGTTACATCGACTACAAAAAAGCTTTCGATTCAGTTCCGCATGATTGGCTACTAAAAACCCTGGACATCCATAGAATCAACCCAAGAATAAAACAACTATTGAAAGTCTGTATGAATAATTGGAAGATAAACCTGCACCTAAATCGTGATAAACTAGGTTCTGTGCACATAAGAAGAGGTATATACCAGGGTGACTCACTATCTCCACTCTGGTTCTGCCTAGCGATTAATCCTCTATCTACATTACTCCAAGACTCTACAAACGGTTTTAGGGTTGACACTAAATGTACAAAATGTGTGTCCCACTTATTATACATGGATGATCTAAAGCTATACGCAGAAACCGAGCAAAAATTACACACCTTAATCAAAACGGTAAAATGCTTTAGTGACGATATCTGTATGTCTTTTGGCCTGGATAAGTGTGGCATCATAAGCATTAAAAAGGGCAAGGCAACGAACACCAACATTGAATTTGAAGGCATCGAGGAATTGAACTCCGCCTCTATTTATAAATATCTTGGAATAAACCAGAATGCCAAGATAAACCATAAGAAATTAAAAGAGGACTTTCTTGGCAAATATAGGCAAAGAGTTAATAAAATCCTCAACACCAAACTGTCTGGCAGTAATCTCATCACTGCAATAAACAGCTGGGCCGTCCCTGTGCTCCTTTACACGTTCGGTGTGATCAAATGGACTGACACCGACCTACATGACATTGACAGACTCACTAGAAAATTACTAACCAAGTTTCGATGCCTACACCCCAAGTCCTCCACCATAAGGTTATACCTGCCCAGGAAAGATGGGGGTCGTGGATTGCAGAACATCTTCAAATTGTGTAAGATGCAAGTTTTAAAAATACGATCAAAACTGCTCGCCTCCAGCAACAAATTAGTTTCCTTCCTACGGAAATACGACTCCGATGCAACCCCCCTGAACCTACACAATGCTGATGTCAATATAGGTTTGGACGACGTAGGGCATGAGATTCGCCAATGGGAAGAAAAAACACTCCACGGAAAATTTCCGGCTTCATTACATGGGGACAACATCGACAAGGCTGCTTCCTTAACATGGCTCAAAGCAGGTCATCTCTACCCTGAAACAGAAGGCTTTGTTACAGCAATACAGGACAGAGTAATAAGGACAAAAAATTACGAGAAGCATATCCTGAAACTCAATGTTGTCGACAAATGCCGAAAATGTGGAAATGTGGGCGAGTCGATTGAACACATTATGGCAGGATGTCCAGCCCTATCAGAATCAGCCTACCTAGGTCGCCATAACCAAGTTGCAAAGTTAATACACCAACACTTGGCTTTGACGTACAAATTGATCGGTAAGGACACTCCCCCTTATTATAAATACTCTCCGCAAGAGGTTCTTGAGTCTACTGATTATCTGCTGTACTGGGATAGGCCTATTCTGACCGACAAAACGGTAGATTTCAATCGCCCGGATCTGCTGTTCATCGATAAAAAAGAAAAAACCGCTACCATTATCGATATCGCTGTACCACTGTCTCATAATTTAAGAAAAACTGAGATAGAAAAACAAAGAAAATATGGGAACCTAGGCTTGGAGATTAAGCGTCTATGGAAATTGTCCAAAATAACAATATACCCCATTGTTATATCAACCGAGGGGATAATAACAACTGACCTCACAGACACCTTCAAGGCCCTTAACATTCCTAGGAACATCTTCGTTGCCTGTCAGAGGGCGGTACTGCTGCAGACCTGCCACATCACCAGAAAATTCCTCAGTGGAAACTGTTAAAGGGACTACGATGAATTTTGTTTCTCTTTAGCGAAACTCGACCCTGGCAATGCCAGAGAATGACTACTCGTTCATTTCTAACATAATAATAATAACAATAAGAAAAACAAAGAAAATATGGGAACCTAGGCTTGGAGATTAAGCGTCTATGGAAATTGTCCAAAATAACAATATACCCCATTGTTATATCAACCGAGGGGATAATAACAACTGACCTCACAGACACCTTCAAGGCCCTTAACATTCCTAGGAACATCTTCGTTGCCTATCAGAGGGCGGTACTGCTGCAGACCTGCCACATCACCAGAAAATTCCTCAGTGGAAACTGTTAAAGGGACTACGATGAATTTTGTTTCTCTTTAGCGAAACTCGACCCTGGCAGCGCCAGAGAATGACTACTCGTTCATTTCTAACATAATAATAATCTTTATTATCCGTAAGGAAATTTGTCTTACAATTTGTGCATTACACCAAACAAAAAACATTATAACTATAAGAAACCAAAGTGTACATTCACACCAGACTCACTCATAATTTACATGTGACAACGTTTATACCAGATTGTTCTTATTTAATGATTTGATTGCCAGGGGAACAAAAGAGTGTTTGTGTCTGTTTGTCTTTGCTATCGGTGTCTTGTATCTCTTTTGTGATGGTAAAATCACAAAATCCTGACACAAAGGGTGATTCTTTATTTCGAGGATCTTGTTAGCTTTTTTATAGATGTTTGTCTCAAACAACTGACCAAATGGGGTTTGTTTTTTTGCCAATGATTTTGCCAGCAGCATTTAGGATTCTATTAAGTTTATTTTTATTTTTAATGCTCAGATTGCCATACCAGGCAGTGATATTGAAACTTAAAATATTGCAGATGTGAGCGTGATAAAACATAACCAATGCCTTTTCGCTAACATTAAACGAGGACAGTTTTCTTAGTAGTCGTAATCTTTGCTGCCCTTTTTTGCTGATATAATCAGTATTTGCAGTAAAATTTAGTTTATCGTCTAGGATAGTACCAAGGTATTTAAAGGTTTGCACAATTTCAATAGTCTCTCCAGCTACAGAAACAATATCATTTTCCTTCTTGTCCCTACGAAAATCGATTATCATTTCTTTGGTTTTTTTTTACATTTAATAATAAAAAATTATCTTTACAGTATTCTTCAATGTGTTCTAATTCTTTGAAATACTCATTTACGTCTGAGCTCTCTGAGAGCAGGGCAAGAAGAGCCGCATCATCAGCGAATTTTGTGAAGGAGCAACAAGAACTATCGGATTGAAAATCATTGGTGTACAAAATGAACCACAATGGCGATGTCACAGCCCCCTGGGGCGCCCCTGTGTTAACTATGCGTTCATTAGATATAACATTGTTTACCCTAACCCTCTGAGCTCTCTGGGTCAAAAATTCATGAGCCCATAGTATTATGTATATAAAGTATATAAAGTATAGGGATAAATTAAAAAAAAAATGGTGGCAGAATAGTGAATAGATCTAGGTATGTTTTTTTTTTGTATTAGGTAAGTCGCCACCTTAGAGTTGGTGTCAAAAGTTGTAAGCCCCAGCATCTATATTTAGTGAGCTAGATCAGGGCCGGTAACTGAAGGGGCTAGGCGAAGTGAATAGTTTGGCCCCAAATGGAATAAAAAAAAATATGACCAAAAAATGCCCAATGAATTAAAAACATTCCTATATCTATTTCTAAATCTGTTTGACTGCCCCAGACTTGCTGATCTCCGTCTCAACAGGTCTGGGAAACCAAAAATTCTCGACCTGTATGGCGACATGTATGCACTACGCAAGACAGCAGGGTTTCTGTCCAGGGCTTTTGAAAAATGAGGATCTGGGCCTCTCAAGCCCTCACTCAAATGGAGTTTGATGATGGTTTCTAAATCCACAAATAAGTCAAAGTCGTAAAGCGTGGATAACACATTTATGTGCTTCATGGACGATTCGTGATCACCAGGCTAGAAATAACGTTTCGACATTTCACCAAAAGGAAGAAGCAATGGTCTAACACAGTGATGCCCAACCTAATTCGACCAGCGGGCCATTATAATTTCTGACACTCGTGTCGCGGGCCACATGAACGAAAAGGTAAACAAAAAAAATGAAATGAAATTGACCTGAATTTGTAACTAATTGATTAGAAACCCGCGGATCTAGTATTTACATTAAGGAATTGGATATCTGAAGCGATTTTTTTTCACGCGTCTGAAAATGTCTTAATTTCTCTACCTAAAATAGAGCAACATTGTGGCTAGCTTTACTGCCGACTCATTTTCTTGTCGCTTTTTGGTAAATATTCCTATCGAGCCTCCAATCTTTTATTGGCGGCTCAAACCAAGAATGTCGTCATGTTTGTTTCGTAATGACGTTTATATGTTGTTCTTGTTTTTAAATAGCCAGACTTTCTTTACACATCAAATATGTTGGCTTATGATCATGCTTCACAAAAAAAGTTAAGATCCTTTTTTTTTTTGGTAGATTTTCATTTCATAAACACACTAATGTTAAATGTCATGGTACCAATCAATTAAAAAAATTTTGAGGGCCCTAACGTAGGTAAAGATAAATAAGTCAACCTTTTTTTTTTTTTGGAAGGGGGTGTGTGCCTTCTCTTTGTGCCAACATTTCGGCGGGCCGGATGGAACCACGTCGCGGGCCGGATCTGGCCCGCGGGTGTATTTTGGGCATCACTGGCTAACAAATGTAGTCTAACAAATAGATCAAAACATTCGCGAATAAATCTTTAATCACTGTACACTAATAGCAGAGACTTCTAGGCTAGTCGACATCAAGCCATATTGATTTGCTATGTTTGAGATTTGATCCAAGTTTTCCATTTTTTTTTCTCTAAAAAATAAATAAATTTCTTTGAGTCCCGAGCGAAGACCTCACTAATAAGAACTAGTTAGTAACCCGGAACAAGTCATGCTACCTTGGACCAATAATAGTTCATACATGTGACTTCAAGGGATTTGACAACGTGTGTCTCACATTCTGTTTATGTCACGGGTTCTCAACCTGTGGATCGCTACCCCCTTGGGGGTCGCATAAGATCATTAAAAATATGGCTTGCGATGGTATTGTATGCAAACTATGCATTTTTTTTTTTTTTTTTTGGTTTTGTTTTCAGTATGCAACATAAAAATGGTGAATAAGAAATAGAATAATAAATTAATGCATGTCCTCACAAAGATACAGTTTTATTTAGGCCTATTTATAATTTAATCATAATAACTATTTATTTCAATACTATAATGACAATGGACCTCATTCACCAATCGTAAACAAACAACATTTAGCCACGTGATAATATTGATAAAAACAATGAAAAAAAAAACGAATCACGTGACAGCTTTTATGGATTACGTAATTTGTATAGAAGAGATAGAGAACCACGTGGCTAAATGTTGTTTGTTTACAATTGGTGAATGGGGTCCATTTTAATGTGACGAAACCTAAAAACTTTGGCAATGCATAGCAAATGTTTACATTAAGTGAGCTGTTTTAGAAAATAACGAAATAACTTAAACTTAAGATTTTTGGAGTCGCCGCCTAGTGGAGAATCGTAAAAAGGGGTCGCCGACCTAAAAAGGTTGAGAACCGCTGGATTATGTGGTGAGGATGAATTATAATATGGGGAATAAAGTCATATTTATGAACTTGTGCTACACAGTGAGATTTATTTTCCATTGACGATAAACCAGTGATGCCCAAAATACGGCCCGCGAGTCAGGTCTATCCGGCCCGCCAGAACTTCGGTCCACATTACAATAAATAAGAATGTAAAATATATGATTTAAAAGGTTCCCTGACACCTCATCATACGATACATTTCATCATTGAAACATTTCATCACCATAA
This sequence comes from Biomphalaria glabrata, assembly GCF_947242115.1. NCBI lineage: Eukaryota > Metazoa > Mollusca > Gastropoda > Planorbidae > Biomphalaria > Biomphalaria glabrata. Next base: position 1,421,427 of record NC_074719.1, read on the forward strand.
CATGTCATCATTGCATAAAGTGCATTCTGCAAACATAAGTACATGTAGGTGGAATTAAGTAATTAACATACTGGGCAAGTTAATCCTAACCCTAAATGATGAATTGCTATAATGATGAAATGTCTCGTATGATGAAGTGTCTGGTCACCGATTAGAAAATAACTGAACCGTGTCCTTGACATTTGTAGTTGACGTCTTATGGTGTGGATATGAGCAATAGCTTGCTGGTCTCAGTGTTGATGATATGGGAATGCTGAACAAACATAAACTTGGTTTTGGGGTGTAGGCATACACAATAAACAGAAAAGTGGCCAGATTTGTTTTACTTTTTGTGCAACATTCAAAAAGTATGTCTGTTTTAATGGAGTATTTTCATTGCAGCCTGTCATTCAGAAGCTGGTTTCGGTAAAGCAACTTGAAACATCCAACTAATTGTTCTAGAAATAATGTTGGTTACAACTTGTTTCTAATCAAAATGTCGTCTGCTGTATTGCATTTCCTTTTTTCGCAATGATGTGGCCCGCGACAAGAGTGTGGGGGAATTTATTTGTACCGCGGGCTGGCGAAGATTGGGCGTCACTGCGGTGAACTGTCTGTGTGTTTATGAAATATGAGTTCTACTCATCCATCCTGACGAAGATACGCCTACCTAGGATGAACTTTGAACCCGATGTCACACGTATAAATACAGGGGTGACAGGTAGCACAACCAATAAAGTTATCCATTAATTTAAATACAACTCAAAGTGTAGCACAGTTAAATGGATCTTATGTACATGTAGCAGATCTCTGTGGGACTTTCCTTCTATCGCTACGAGCCATAAAGGATTTGTAACAAAAATATTTTATAGGCCAAATCTTGTTAGTAAAATCATTAAGTTATATATTTTTTTATTTTTTTTTTAAGAAAGCTTATATTAGTTACATCAACTCTATTTCGTGAAAAGATTGAACACATAATTTCTCCCACGCCCAATCTCGGATCGAGTTGAAACTCAATTGTTATTTGGATAGTGTATATTAAATTAAAAAATAATACATTACCAATTAGTCAATTAATTACTGGTTATTAATTATTTGTTTGATATCAACATGGATTATCATCCTTCAGTATCCACAGGTATGGCTAAATATGTCAGGTTTTGTCCCCTTAGATAATCGTATACGTTACTTCTGACACACTCATTCTTGGATCAAGTCAAAATTTTAAATAATTGCCAGTATTTATGGTACTTGTAGACATAGATAAAGTTGTAAGTAATGAGTTGTTTCCCTTATATACATTATTTTAAAAGGATTTTTTAAAAGTATTTGCTTGTTATGTACTGTTGTTATTACCAAAAAAAAAATATAATAATTTACCAATTAGTCAATTATTGGTTATTAATTATTTTGTCTGATATCAATATAGGAAATGAATCAAACCAAATGTATGACACTAAATGTTATGTACTGTTGTTATTACAAAAAAAAAATATAATAATTTACCAATTAGTCAATTATTGGTTATTAATTATTTTGTTTGATATCAATATAGGAAATGAATCAAACCAAATGTATGACACTAAATGTATGTAATTAAGAACAAATTTATGTTTACAACAAACTATGTATTTCTTTTATTTTTCTTAATTTCACTAGGACTTCACAGAATGTTGCACTTTATAACATCTTCTATTCTTTAGGAAACAAAAAGGTGGCCATTTTGCAGAAATTCAGATAAACACTCAAACCATAGAACAAGTGCAAGAATATAAATATCTAGGAACAACCATCAACAACAAACTGAAATGGAGTGAACACTGTCAAAACCTCTACACAAAAGCTAGGAAAATTTAACAACAAAACAATTATTAAACTTTTTTATACAGCAACCATCAGCAGTCTAATCAACTTTGCCATCACCTGCTGGTATGGTAATACTTCACTGGCACAAAGACTTAGACTAAATAGAATAATTAAAAAAGCATCATCACTCGAATACAGCTACCATCTCTTGAAGTGCTTTTTCATGAAAGATGCCTTTCCAAAACACTCTCGATTCTTAAGGACAACCTTCACCCATTAAACCACTTATAAGATCTGAACGAAGTGGTCATTTTCTTTCTATAAGGGCTAAAACAGAAAGATTTAAAAACTCCTTTATCCCACTTTCAGTCAGAGTGTTACAAGATCAGCTGTCGTCATCGAGAAGTACATAGAAGTCAAATTCATAAAGCGCTGGTTGTGAGTGTGCATGTGTTTCGTGTGTGAATGATGTTCAAATTTTTCCATCTATACTGTTATTGTACAGTAGTTATGCTGATGTTGTCAACTGTAGTCAAACTAAATTTCCTTTTGATTGGATCAATAAAATTATCTTATCTTATCTTATTCCCCATCCAAGAACTGAATGACACTGAGACCTCATTACTGTACTGAACAAACATCACAAAATTTCAATTGAACAAAATGGTTAATAGAACAATAATATAATATATTTAATAATTTATGAATATAATAAAGGACACATTGGTCATAGCTACAGACAGACAGATTGTTTCAATAAAATATAAGTGGTTGGTCATCTCTCAAACTTGGCATCATAAATCCTAATCAGTCAAACATGCATATGCACAAAATCATTCCTTAAAGACCAAGTTATACACATTTAGTTTGAAGATGTAAAAATGGTGTCAATAATTTAGCATAAAATTTTTCATAACAAATAAATGGAAAACACTTCTACAAACACAAATCATAATGTATGTAGATTAAATGTTAGGAAACTTGACAAGAGAAGACACTTAGCTTTGGAAGTTTTGAATGTTCCTCTTTAACCAAATGCCCACTCCGACTTATGCTGGCGAAACCAAATTTAAACATCAAAACTAGTGTAGTATCAAATAAGGATAGGTCATAGGTATAATTTTAAACACAAAATTGAAATGAAAAACAGAACCAGCTAAAACCAGAATAAATTAAAATTCTTACTTCTGACATTGTATAAAATGAAGTCCAAACAGTTTCGAACAATTCCACCGCTCCCTGGTGTAACATCAGATTAAACTATGTCCTGCAATCATTTCTCAGAATCATAGTAATTATTTCGGTATTGGTTTACGTGACTAGAAACGCTAAATCAGGTTTCTCTTATATTTTAAGAATATGCAGAAAAAAAATTGCAGATTACAAATATGTAATTTGATTTCCTCGGAGATAAATAGTTTTTAAAATATATATTTTTAAGTTTTATTACTTATTACCATATATTGTCATTGGAAATACGCCATTTTGGTTTTAAGGCTTAATACTAGACTATCTCCCTTGAATTACTTGCCAACATTTTTCTGTTGCTGTTTTGTCTTTCTTTCTAGCAGCTATTAGAGCTAATATTAAAATTCATTTAAAATGATAGCATAAGAACAAAATACTCTTTTAGAAAAAGTTATTGAAAAAAAGAAGAAACAACTTCATCAATTTATTATTAACATTTTTTTTAGACCTTCATTTCAGTAAATACACTTAAAAATTCATAAGTTGACAGCATAAGAACAAAAATTAAAAAAAAAACAGTTTAATATAGATAAGGGAGATAAATATGCTTGAAAAATAATATGGTGGTCAGTAAAGGTATCTGGGTATCTAAACTATTACCATTATTTTTTGCAAAGGGAAAGAAAAAAGGAATTAACATTTGTGTCTACATTCTAAAAAAAAAAAGAAAATTTTATAACATGATATTGATGGCGAAATGAATATTTTGGAATTATTCCCACTAAGATTACTAAAAGGATTTGAAGAGATGTCAAGCTCTCTTACTGTTGACATTTAATTAGATCTCATTACATTCATTCAAGTGTAAAAAAATAAAATAATAAGTTTTATAACATGATATTGATGGAGAAATGAATATTTTGGAATTATTCCCACTAAGATTACTAAAAGGATTTGAAGAGATATCAAGCTTTCTTACTGCTAACATTTAGTTTGATCTTATTACATTCATTCAAGTGTAAACAAAAAGTTTGAAAACTTAATGAAGCAAAGACCAAACACTGCACAGGAGGACTGAAGTCTTTGTGAAAAAAATTAAAATAATAGGAACATAACAGTTGAAAAGGCTACACGAACCAACAATACAAAAATGATTGAACATACCAAAGGGTGATAAGTTGTTCGATAACATCTGACTAGTCAAACTAGAAGTATTGTTTACTTAAATTAATTGCAGAATCATAAAAAGGAAATAGTATACCCCCCCCCCAATCAAAATAGATTAAACACTATAAATAACTCTTGCCCTAGTCACAAAACTAAATCTATGGCACTTTTTTAGTACGGAAGACTTAAAAGCACTAACAAAACAGACTCTTAAAGAATATCTATACAGTTAATAGAATGTTTTCTTCTATATGTATTGTCTATGGAAAGGTTAAATACATTATATCATAACTTAGGTCTCCAGATCAGAAACTTTTTGGTTTACACCCATCCTAATCCTTTCCACAAGTAGCCCATGAGTTGAAACTGTCAATACACAAATATAGTCATCAGGTCTTTTAAATAAATAACAGTTTATTATGGATCACAATAATGTATTAGATGTAGATATTTGATAAGTTCGTCTTAAATACTTTAAGGAGATACAAAAAAAAACAAAAAGATAAATTATCTCCCCTGTCTATGCAAAAAAAACAACAACAACACAAAAATACTTAAAGTTAAATGAAATGCCACTATTCAAGATAAAATCAGAACAAAACATAACAGTAGTAGCATATTGAAATAATATATTAATAATAATTATTATTGTTATAAGGAATAAATTCTATAGAGTCTAAGTTTAGTGTTTACCATTTGTGATTACTCTATCAAGTCTAAACCCAAACATTGGCTTTGTAAACAGTAAATTTATTGTATTTCATCACATTCAAACAATGGCACACCCACACCAAAAGCCTCACTCTTCTCATCCGCTTACAAGCAAAGTATTTCATCCATAAAACATTCAATTCAAGTCTTAACAAAACATCACCTGGGGCAGAAACTTGGAGAGCCCTTGAACAAGGGATAAAACAATTTACAATTTATCAGCCACTACGCAGCTTCAGTGATAAGGAGCCTCAAGATAACCAACCAGAATTTGTATACGCTGCGTTAAACCCTTTTCCTGTCCGTCATCACCCTCATAATGCTGCCCAATCCTCCAGCGGCAAATGTCTGTAGAATAAAAAAAAAAATTGTCCATCAATACTGATAAATACAAAATCTGGAACCCCCAAAGGAAAGAGGAAGAGGGGACGGCCCAGGAATACCTGGCGCCGCGATCTGGAAGCAGATGCCAAGCAGATGGGCAAGACGTGGGACCGAGATGCCTGGAGGAAGCTGGTTGGTGACCTATGCCCCAGAAGGGACCACAGGCAGAGATGATGGTGACTGATAAATATGAAACAAAATATGCCAACCAAAATTGTAACAATGAATTTTCTTAGCATTTAAGCCAGACTTATGTGCTCCAAATGGACATGGCAACATTCTTGAATGCTTGTGAATCTTGGATGCTAACTGTAGAATTAAAGAGGAAGATCCCAGCCATGGAATTGAGATGATATAGAGATGGATCCTGGTATCACCTACAAAGACCGCATCACAAATAAGGAAATTCTTCAACAGAATCACAAATGGCGATTGGGTCCCACAATGATCTGCTGACCAGTCGTAAAACACAAACTTAAACTGCACGGCAATTTCACGAGTCCTCAGGGTTCACCAAGGAAACAGTATCAGGGAAAAAAGAAATAGAGAAAGTTAACATCAAGGAATGGCTGGGCATATCATCGAAAGATATTTTAGACAAGACGAAAGATAAAAATGGAGAAAAACTGTCAACAGATTTATGTCTGATGTCTAACAGACTAAGTGATAGATGAAAATGAATTTCCTCAATAAAATGTTTTAATATGTAATCAATTCACAATTAGTCATGTCCCTTTTAACATAATCATTCTTTTGTAGACTTGTGTATCAAAACCTCAATTGCCTGGACACGAATAAATCATTTTTAGACAAACAACAGACCTGCAGGTATGTTGTTGTCAAAATGTCATAAATACAAAGGATGCTTTCAAGGAACAAAGAATAGAGAAAACATGTCAAAAAGGCAAATAGAATCTGAACCTGGTTAAAGGGAAATTTCAAAAGAAGCTCTAGGGCTTCAAATACAAAATTTCTAATTTAGAATATATTATTGTAATTGGTATGTATTAAGCAGTACTCAAACTTTGATGGCTCATTTTGTACTAAAAATATCTTCTAGCCCTACATGATGTCCTAGAATGACTATCAGATGTCATGTCATACTTCTGATGACATATATTTTACTATAATATACCCGATGCCATGTGTTAAACCAAAATTACCATCCAATGACATGGGTTATACTATAAATACCATTTGATGTTTTACTAAAATACCATCTAATCCTAACAATACCATTTGAAATCATGTTTTACTAAAACTACCATCTAATCCTAAGATTATCTATACCGTTTTACTAAAACTACCATCTAATCCTAAGATTACCTTTTGATGCCATGTGAGAAGAATAGCACTGCTGTTCTCTGTTGGAGTCTCAAAGCCACGGTAGATATATTTCATGAGAGTGTCTACAGCCTTATTGTCTAGGGATTTGATGCACTGGTCCATGTCGCCCTTATAATTTGTCAGAACTCTCACTGCTAAAGCTGCTGCCCTGTCCTGAAAGCAAAAACATAGTGCACACTAAAAGAAACTACAACAATATGTTATAATGTTAGTATGTTAGTATCTATAAAATAAAACAACCAATAGTGTTAGCACTAAAAAGACTATCAATACCAAAAGATATGTTTTACAGATTCTTTCAATTATTAATGTATACTTGGAAATATAAAAAAAACTGTATACATATTCACCACTTACTATAAATTAATGAAAGGATTATTAATAAACATAGAAAGGTTGAATCAGCATTAATAATATTTTGTTGAAAAGCTTTTTTATGCTTCCATGATAAGTTTAAAATTATTTTTTTGTTATTTGTGCAATCTGTGGCTTAAACCATTAGAGTACCTATCAAGGGGGCTTGAGTTCAAAACCAGACTTAGCAGAGTTGTGTTTGCTGAGCGCCTAAAGGCAGCATGGAAAACCTTCTCCCAGATACTCCCTAACCCCACTAATTAAAAAAAAAAAAGAGATTGGAATATAAGGCTTTGAGCATGCTATAAGCACTATATAAAAGAAATTCAATCATTTTTATCATTGTGATGTCTCTATATTATTTTTTTCCGTTTCATATGAGTGCTGTGTGTAAATTGTTTGTATTAGTGTTAGGTCTACAATAATTAATCCACAAAATATTCATATTTCTAAAACCGCTCACCTTTACGGCCTGATTTTTGGAATTACTTGGAGCATTCTGTAACACATGTAAAAGAGCCTCTTGAAATTTATCTGTGGGACGTGTTAAGGTTTCTAGCTCTCATCTGTCTATTCATATCCTCTTCTGTTACCTGAATATCTTACTAAAACCTAACACACTGCTCTACCAGTAATAATAATAATTAAAAATAGTTAGTAAGCTTTTTCTTTTTAAGCTGCAGCTTTAGGACATTGTAAACAATCTGATTCACTTTAATGATTATCTTTCCTATATACATATAAATATTTCTCAAATTTCTGGCGCCAAAACAAATCAATAATAAAAATACATAAACATTTTCAAGTCAAAAGATTTTCCAGAGTTGAGTAGTAGAAAAATAAAAAAAACAAATGGGACTAGCATTATATTACCCTCCGAGTTATCTTTACGGTGAATATCATATATTATATATTATGTGTAATCATTATTTTTTTTTATACCATTACATTCTAGATTAGGTCAAGGATATCTGGCTAGAAGGTTGTTCACTTCAGACTCACTGGGTCCTTGATCAACACTTGATATATCAGCTTCTTCATCATCCTTATATCTTCAAAAACAAAACAAAACATAATCACATACAACAATAAACAAACAAAATATAATGCGAGCAGACCTATGTACGATTGGGGGTGGGGGTGGAAGCTAGTTCTTTCGACAGACTTTATTACATGCAAGTAGTTCTCTTTTTACAGGTTTCATTACAATCTTGAGCACCACCCTAGTCCTATCAGTTTTGGCTTGCATTACTGGTACCACACTTTTTTATAACTGGGGCAAGTCAAGCAATATAGTTTTAGCATTAATTGAGTTCAAAAAGGGATTACTATAACCAGTGCTTTTTTGTATAAAAATAGGTGCCGGTACTCAGTGATGGATCGCCTTGCTTTTAACTATTAATAATAAACGTTAAAATAAAAGAAAAGTAATAATTTTTTCCCCACATTGACAAAGGTGCCGGTACACCATACTGGTGCGTATGGCCACAATTTAAAAAAAGTACTGACTATACCGCTGAGACCCCTCACATATATAGTTAATGCCTTAGAGCAGGCAGAAGCACAGTTGAACAAATATTTAACATCTTAGACAAATGAAAAATGCCTTCAACCCTAAAAGAAACTGGTACACAATGTTATTGTCTTCAAAAAGGCTTTTGACCAGGTCTGGCATGATGGCAAGTGATGAGGGAGTTTAATATCTATAGATAAAAAACATTATCAATGTTATCAAAGCCCTAAACTAAAATGGAAATAGCTCCAAGCAATTCTGAACAACTGACATTGGAGAATGTTTTAGGACATCCATAGGAGCATATTATCATGAAAACTACTCCTAGCCAGACTGTAAATGGACGGCCTATTTCCAATCTCAGGTTTGCAGATGATATAGACCTCATTGGAGAAATGCAGACCAGGAACAAGATCTTACTTCAAAACTGGATGCTGCAGCTAGAGTAGTAGGCATGGAAATCAATACAGAAAGAAAAAAAAAAGCTAAATACTAATTGTGGCAGAGATAGTATGAGACGATGCATACAGCTAAATGGTGTAACATTTGAATAACTTGATTCATTTAAATACCTAGGGTCAAACATAACATAAGATGGACGATCAATAAAAGAGATAAAAACATGTTTAAGATTGTCATCTTTTGCTATTTGTGAACTGTGGACAATCTGGAAGAGTAACATTACATGTAAAATTAAAGCTTCGCTAGTGGTCTCTGTATTCCTATATGGTTGTGAAAGTTGGACACTGAACGCTGAAGCTGAAAGAAGAAATCAAACCTTTGAGAGAAAATACTACAGAAAAATGCTGGGTATGAAATACCAGGAAAAGAAAAAAAATGAGTTTGTACTGTTACAAGTCAACACTATGGCTGGCAAACTCCTCAATACTGCCAAGAGATGGTTTTGTTCATATTGTAGGACATAAACCACTATAGATCTAAAGTCATTCTTCAAACTACAGTGAATGGAGCATGAAGAAAGGGTCGTCCAAAGAACAGCTGGCTAGACAATGTAGAAGAATGGATCAGCCTCTCTCTTGATACCCTACTAAGAACAGCAGAGAGATTTGGTTACCCAAACTGTCACATCCCCACCCCAATGACAAAAAAACAAGGGACTGAAGTGAGAGAATAATTCTTAGAAAGTATAGTTATAGTAGTATGGCTATAAGACTCAGACTAGATATCATTTATACACACACACTATAATTTATTTTATTATATATATATATATATAACTTTAAAGATTATAAAGATCTAGTATCATCTATCTACACTAGTCTACAGGTAACAATACAAAAAATACTAATGAAATACAATACACTATTTTATATTGAAAATATCAATTAGACTTTGACTTAGAGTCTTAGACTTAAGAATTCTAGTGACTGTGTTACAAGTGTTACTAAACACATTACACAGATTATAAAATTAAATTTTATTAAAATCATCTTATTCTATACTATAGTAATATAAAAATTGTCAAAACCATCGGAGTTTCCCTTTAAAACTACATTTGTAGAAATTTTGTAGATCTAGTTATTCTAGTAAGTAGGGCAATAGATTTAGACTTCGATCATCTTATCGACTAGGACTAGGAGTTACTACTACTAAGACTAGGACTGACTAGGAGTATAGTCTGTCAGTGTATAGCCAGTATAGGGACTATAAGTCACTATAGGTAGGAGATCATCAATCATCATGATAATGATAGATAAGATAGATCTAGAATTCTAGACTCAGGACTTAGGGTCACTTACACTTAGTCAGACTTACTATATTAGACATTAACTAAGACATTGAATTAAGTCATTATTAATATTTAGATCTAATTATCATATCGACATATCATATCACATATGAATCATTGAATGATGAATCAATGATGAATGATGATGATTATAAAATCATGATTATTTATTCTAGATGATGGTAAATCTAAACTAGATTTAGTAATAATAATACCTGTCTTCGTCAAACTGATCTACATCTACTTTTCTAAATTTACTGGAGCTTGTGTTTTTAGCCATTATGATTTATGCAACAAAATTCTTCGCCAAAATAAGATCTATTCAGACTATTCTATACTGACTATTGACTGTCTATTCACTATTGCCTCTCCTTCCTTGTCCACCCCGGAAGTATATCCGGAAATTTTGGCTTCATTATTCACACAATATATGTTTTATTAGCATAATACCTACTGTCATCTATAAAAAGGAATATTATTAGATTAAAAAAAAATACTATAGATCTACATTCTGATTGAATATTTTGGGGCTACTTTAAGATGATGGTTATTAATGGTATGTAATCTTCTTATAAAATATGGTGTGTAAATAGCATATAAACTTTCAGGCAACCGGAAACACTATTCTACTATCAATCCTTTTCTGTAAGAGATTTATCCAAAATGGTAGGTTATAAATTAAATCCAGTGCAATCTAAGTTATATTAACATGGTAACTTAGCAATATGTATTTTTTCTTTAAGCCATGATATTATAATATACATTTATATGCTTATTAGTTAAATAATACGCCATAAACCCATGTTTACGATCGTTTTACTGATGGAATGTATCTGCAATTTTGCTATTGTTTTTATGTAGCAAGGCTCTCTATATTTTTTCTTATCCATCTTCCAGGCTAAAGTAAAAGCTAAAGAACTTCGAGGAAAAAAGAAGGACGAGCTCCTGAAACAACTTGAGGAACTTAAAAATGTAGGTATACTAAGATTAGCTTAGCTCTGTATTATTAAAAATAATTATAAATTTAAGCAATAAACTGGTAAAATAATAGATCTAGTTTCAATGAGAGTTGAATGACTGAATCATCAGGAATGAGGTTGTTTTTCAAATGGATCATTTGCATTTTACTTTAATATTGACACTTTTTTTTTTACTTAGGAAGTTGTGCAAGATATTAAGTTTAGATCTATACGATGTAGATCTAAGTCTAAATTAAAATCTATTGCCCTACTTTCTAGAAAATTTCTACAAATCTAGTTTTAATGTAGACTCTTAAAAGTTAAATACTCTTAATCTTATCCCTAGATGTAGTAATCCAGATCTGTAAATTCTGTAGAGTAGATCAAGATGATATTCATCATGACGTCAATTTATTAATTTTATGGTTCTTCTGTATGCTGTCTCTGCTACTGCTGTGACCAATATCATTAAACTTAGCTTACAACTTTTAGCGTGAAAAATGAATTAAATTTAGTATGATGAGAATTGCATTGGATCGATTGTTAGATCTATGTGTGTGCAATTGTTTCTGTGTGCGGTAAACACTTGGTACTGGTACCTGTCAGGTTTTTAAATGTTTGTTTGTTTTACTTGTTTTGGATATTGAAAGTTTTTAGAATTAGATCCTTGCCCAAACCAGTGTGGGGTTCTTTCTTGAGGCATGTATTTGTTGTTGTTTTTTTCGTTTCTTAAAATGACAATGCAGAGTCAGAGAGTTAGTCTCACTGAATAAATAAAATAACCTGAAGAAATATTTTGTACTTTTAAAAAGTCTTGTCAGGCATGCAAATACACCTATTAATATTGTATAGTTGATGGCAAGGAAGATATGTTATACATTGAAATGTTACTATGACAATTGTTTATTTCTTCAGGAGCTTCAAACCCTGCGTGTTGCTAAAGTCACTGGAGGTGCTGCTGCCAAGCTTGCAAAAATGTAAGTTTTCTTCTTCTGGTTTCTATCTAGTTTCAACCATTCTTTTCTTTTCTTGATGCTTCATTTATTTTAGCATTAGCTTGTCAGTATTCTTTAGGCCTGGCTAGGTGTCTTGCTTGTCCCCGGGTCTGGCATAAATCAAATGTTTTTATAGTCTCGACTTTGAAAACAAACTGAATTAATTCAGTCTTTGGGGGCTTGTAAAACATACTTTTTGAACCATGGTTAATATTGTTAAAGATTTAGATATCAGTAGTTTCAACTATGTTATTAATTTTTAATTGTAGTGAGTTGAAATCTTAATTTAAAAATGTAAAAAAAAAATAATTTTTTAAGCATCTTTGGGCTTGTGCGTTGTTTTTTTCCCCGCTGGGCACACACACAAAAAATTGGTTATATTCTCAAGTTGATAAGTTTGAAAGATGTGTATTATTATTGTCTTCAACAATGCACACTCAGGATTCTTTTATATATTTTAAAAGACCTTTCCCAAAACCACAAAACTTTTTCTGTACCCTTTATATGAAGGTTCTTCCTTGTCATCCAATGTTCTCTATTTACAAAACTAGAGGTTTTGATTTGAACTTTAGGTGGTTGATATGAAATTCGCTTTTTTTTTTTTTTACCTACTTATTTTCTGCACAGAGGGTGGCAACCTTTAATTATCTGGTATAGTCCTATACATTTGAACCCTTCCACCTTCACTACAATAACCAATCCGTCCTACGAATTTGAACAAGTGCTCCTTTTTCCTTGTGCATGAAATCAATAACTTATTAATCTCTAATTTACTTGCGCAAGTAATTACCTTCTCTATTGATGGAACACCTGTAATTTAAGAAAGGATTACCTAGTGCATCTTGATCATTATAAAATTTTTAAAAATACATTTTTTTTTTTTTTTACTAAAGTCCCTAACGCTATTTAAAAGTTTGTAAAGGATTAAATAGGCAGGTAAACATTGTTATAGCTTTTATATAGCACTACTTTCATGCTTATAGCTTGCTCAGAGCGCTTTTGGTCCAATCTCATTTGTGGACCTGGGGAGGGGGGTATCTAGGAGTTGGTTTTCCATGCTGCCTTTAGGCGCTCAGTAAACACAACTCTGTCTGAGTTGGGTGTCGAACCTTGAGACCCCTTCTAGGTAGCCAAGTTCAAGCGCGCTTGGCCTCTCGACCACACTTCCCATATAAAATCTGCAATCACCTGTGACTAGTTGTGAAATGGATTATTTTATAGTTTGTTTGTTTTTTCTCCTGGAAGCATGTGACTATTTATGTTTTATGTAAGGTTCATCCTACTGGTCAAAAAAAAAGATAGTTTATGTTTCTCTTGAGCACTTTGCTTTTTGTATTTAATGGTAACTTATCATAACTTTTTTGTAATCAATTTTGTGCTTATATGTTTCAGATACACAGTTCGTAAATCTGTGGCTCGTGTGTTGACTGTCATCAACCAGACGCAGAAAGAAAATTTGCGCAAGTTCTATCGCAAGAAGACCTTTAAGCCCAAAGACTTGAGACAAAAGAAGACAAGGGCCATGAGGAGAGCCTTGACTCCATACGAGCTCACTTGTATCAGTAAGAAACAAGCCAGGAAACAGAGATTGTATGCCATTAGGAAGTTTGCTGTTAAAGAATAAACCTGATATAACTTACTTTTTCTTGTTTGTTGCTGTGTTTGTATTGTTTTTTTATGTTAGTTCTGTAGATTGCTCTTGCCAGTATTTCTGAACTAATTATTTCAGCCATCATGTCAATTACTTCACAACTCATAACAAACTTATTACCAATGAATGTTTTGTTGCACAATTTTTATTTACAATGGCATGCCACAATCACATAATTTGAAACAAGTGCTGAAAGTTCCTTGTGCATAAGAAAATAATAAGTTAGTAATATGTAAGTATATATTTACATTGATAGTGACAGTAAATTAGAAGTACTAATTTAAGTACATATTTACATTGATAGTGACAGTACATTAGAAGTACTTGTGTTTCATTTAGATCACTTGCTAAGGATCGACCTGGAAAAAAATCTTGCATGAAGCTGTTTCCGTTAATTTTTTAAAATTTTCTTGTATGGTGGAGAGAATCAGTTGCTTCTCTTAATTTATTAGACATGCCTTTCATTTATACTGCATGTATCTTAAATCCTGGCTAATTTTAATTTTGACCTGCCTCAGCTTAATTACAAAGAAAAGTACAAAGGTTTTTCAAGGCAACCTTTTTTAACATTTCACAAATAGTACTAAAAAGAAGACCCTTACAATGTTAAACTTTTTGCATATGGTGTCAAGAAGCCATCGAGTGGTTTACTATAAACACACTTTTGTTTATGAAAAAAGAGCAAAAATTATAAATTTAAAGATTTGTGTTAGAAAAAAAAAGTTAATTTATATACATTTTAATGCTAGAATGTTGAGTTGTAGACCTAATACCTCTAGCGGTACAGTACAATTTAGAAAATTTCTTCTGATCCAAACCTTGGCATTGGTATTGTGTGATCTATGGTGAACTAGACCCATAGAAGTCAATCTATTTTTTTGAACAGCATTTATCCATACTGGTATGTCAACTTCTGTTTAGTCGAGTGAAAACGAGATTGTTGTGTTTTTTTTATCTTACACCCCACAAAAAAAGTCTAGTTGTGTGTGACAAGGAGCATCTGTTAGGAAGGGGACTCCCAGGACCGGATTTAGACTAGACAGGGCACTAAGCTATTTGAGATGTGAGACCCCTTGCAATCAACATTATGCATTTGTTTTTTGCTTGTTCTTCAAAACAATACATTGGGGGGTTCTAAGGTATAGCCTATTGCCTAAGGGTAAATCCAGAACCGGGGAGAAAGGAACTATGGTAAATCAAATACCTGTACGGGGGAATTTAGCTAGAATCTTAATTGAACACATTTGACATCAATGCGAAGAAGAAGTTTCTAAGTGTTGGCGGGCCTATGTTTGTAGCTTGCCCGCATCATTTTGGTAGAGGTAACAGGGAGAATGACCACCTGATGGGACAACAAGTTTGTATCTTTTGTCAGATTCAAGCCATGTTTAGTTTGATCAAGCTATGTAACTTGATTCTACAAGTGTCCTGAGTCAAGTATTAAAGTTCTGCAAATCTCTTCGTTACTTGAGGTTTTAGTCTTTTAACTTAAAGCTAATTAGACCTGACTAATAAAACCATCTATCAGATGTAATCTAAACTTGCATGTCTACCCTAGATCTTATATCTACATGTGACCTTTGATCCTCAGAACCTGACAGTTTGTTATCTTTGGTATACATTTTTCAAAATTACGTACATTAAAAGCATGTAACTTCAAATATGAAAATTCAAATAACACAATTAGCAGCTACACGAAAGGTGAATGTATTTATAATGTCATGGACACACATAAGCGATTATGTTTTACAATTTCAATGAAATAATAATGATTCATAAAAGGTGAAAACCTTAATGCATTCAGCTTCTTAAAGACTCCAGTCTTTCTGGATCACGACACTGATTGTGAGAATTGGCCGTTGTAAAGTCTCCGGAGTTGTCGCTGTTGTCGTCTGAAGTGTAACTAAGTCTTGTCTTCCATTTCCCGCTGTGCTGGCTGTTGTTCAGGTCATTGACGCGCAGTTCCAGCTTCTGGCGAAGGGAGCTGATGGAGGATGCGCTCTCGCGGTTGTCGCTGTAGATCGAAGAGCGGGCACTGGAATCGCTGTAGCGAAATGCCCCGGATGTGGCGAGACTGCTGGCACTACTACTGCTAGTGCGGCTGTGAGACCTCATCAGAACACCGTTGGCGTTGTTGGCGGTACTAGGGTAGGAGGGGTAGTAGTCGTTGTCAGCGGCGAAAGCCCCGGGAGGGTCGACCATGTACCAACTACCTCGCTCCCACCTCTCCATCGGCCGCGAGGTTCTCCTGAACTTTGGAGGCGGGTCTAGTTTTGGTGCCATTCCAGACGGGGGCATGTGTGCCAGCGAGTGCGCGAGCGATGAAGAAGAGGATGATATTTGGTGTGCAGTGTTGACTTTGTAGTCCATGCTGTGTCCGTGGGCGGAGCCATGTGGGGACGCTAGAGGAGAGATAAGTTTGACCTTTTCGGACGCCTCCTTCTTGTGGGGCGAGCCACCGACGGACGTCTTGTAGAGGTTGGGCGATCTGCACAAGTACGAGTCCGGAGTGAAGGAGGCGGAGTGTGGGATATAAGGGGCGGGGCCTGTGCTCCCAGAACGATCGACGCTGTTGGTGCTTCCCGCCTTCAAAGTGCTGCTTTTGCTAGGGGATGAGGAAGGAGGAGAAGATGACGACAAGGGAGTAGGCGTGGCCCAGCCGTTCTCGTCATGACGACTTGAATCGTGCGATGACGTCAAGGAGGCGGGCCCATACGGGTTTAGCCAACCATTCACGTCGCCATTACTCAGACTGTAAGACAAGCTCTCTGATGACATTTCTTTGTGCCCGCTGTCTGGGGAGTCGGCATCCAGTCCCGCCGCCTTGGTGTTGGTGAAGGTGCTAGCTCCGCCCATAATCTCCCCATCAATGAAATGATTCGACGGCCTGAGGTCTGGCAAGTAGACAGGGGCTGGCCTGGGCGTGGTTGCATCTGGCAGGGGTGGAATCTAAAAGATGATAGTAGTGCAACGTAGGTGATTAGAGGTGTGTCACTCCTGTAAGGGAGAGTACACTCATAGGGCACGTGCAGCATACACATATGACTAGTGCAGATTTACAGAGTATTACAACTATGATCTTACGCTATTACCACTCAGCTATATTTCACTGGAGAGTTTTGGATAACATTTCAAAATACAGGAAAATTTAATAGTTACGGTACCTATTTAAGGTTCCATTTTTTTTTCTCAGAAAATACATGTATAAATATGATTTGATTACGTCATCAATTAGGTTGTATGACAATATATGCCAGAAATAGAGTTTAATCATAGACATAAATAAATAAAGCCAATTAAAGAGTTCTATGAAACGAAAATTTGTGACTTGCAATTTTGTGTACTTTATTATACAGCATTTATGAGCAGTATAAAAGTTAAGTATTCATATCTATACACACCTATATATATTGTAAATAAGGAGGTAGTGTAGTTTTGTTTAATCTCTAAGAATGAAGATCATGCAACTTTTCATATTTCGGAAATCCGAATACAGTAGATATACATGTTTTCAAGTTACATGAAGTTACTTCCTTCGGCCAGTCTATATTTATTTATGTCTATGAGTTTAATTTATATAATAACTCTCTATGTTAAGTAGACTTTTGATGCATTTAGTTCTGATTTAATTGCTCTCCAGCAAAACGTCAATAGCTAAGCAGTAATAACAAATATTGAAATTTACCTATATAGTAAGGAATTTAGACATACATTTATTAAGTACATTATCTCATGTCATGATGTCAAATGTCAAAATCCAGCGGCCCCTAAAAAGGACAAGCCCCCCCCCCCCGGCCCCCCAAATCCCTAGCTAGGCCACTGATCAAAAGATCACTAAATACAAATTATTTTGTGTTACAAAAAAACAAGCGATAGAGATTGATGTTACAGTTGCTCAAACTTATGATGCACCTTCTAAATTATGTAGATAAGTTGCACTTCCTGTTCTCTATTCACCGGATACACCAAATAGCTAGCTATTTATAGTTATTCCATCATACCTTCGGGTGGGGGGGGACCATAGTTTTTTTTACAAAAAGTTTCTAATGCAAGAAAAAAAAAATTGATGACGCGACGTCACGCATATAATTAACCATTGGTAAACAATATATATAAAAAAGTAAAGTTCCCCTTGTGGTCTATCGTCTATAGGGCAGATGATGTAAAGATCATCTGTTTCTGTGGCCTACGCTTAACAGAGGGTGTCGCATGGCCAGCACAACGACCAACCGCCTTTACTTTTCCCCTAACTTATGTCAGGTACCCATCAGAGCTGGGTGGACTCAGGGGCGCCCAAAATATCCCGAAATTAAAAAAATCCCAGTTTTCACCGGGATTCGAACCCGGGACCCCGGTTCAGAATCCAAGCGCTTTACCGCTCAACCACCGCGCCTACAAACCATCTCCTAGATACCCCCCCCCCCCACTGGTCCACAACTGAGATTGGACCAAAGCGCTCTGAGCATGCCATAAGCATGAAAGTAGCGCTATATAAAAGCCATAATTTAATTTAATATATATACCGTATATATATATATTTCGGTCTAGACAAGCTACAACACATTAACACGCCCAGATGTAAACTTAGTTGTTTGTACAGGAAATACTCTTGTCACTGTTTTTTAACTTCTAGTAACTATCATCTGAAGATTAACTCGCATACATAGACATAAATAAATATAGACTGGCCGATTAAAGAGTTTTATGAAACGAAAATTTGTGACTTGCAATTTTGTGTACTTTATTATAAAGCATTTATGAGTACCGGTAGTATAAAAGTTACGTATTCATATCTATTTCAGCCACACACCTATTTATATTGTAAATAAGGAGGCTAAGAATGAAGATCATGCAATTTTTCATAACTCGGAAATCCGACAACAATAGATATACATGTTTTCAAATTACATGAAGTTACTTCCTTCAGCCAGTTTATATTTATATATGTCTGTGCTCGCATAGTAATTGCATGTGACCACATTACCCGTTAGTTATTAGAGGATAGGGCCACCCTCAGAAACTTTTGAAAGTTACATAAAAATGGAAAATTGACCCCCGCATATCCCCTCCCTTTAATTTTTCCAATAATGGTCCCCCCCCCCTCCTTAATGGCACGCTGTCATTGGAAGATGTATAACCTGCGCAGGGGCGTGGAAAGGCTCCACGCTGTGTGGGTTGACTCCATTGACCTTGACTTCCAGCTGCTGCAGACGTGTGACTAGAAGCGAGACATGATCCAGAAGATCTTTGTTGTGGAGGAGAAGTTGGTGAGCTCTTGCCTGTCACGTGAGAGATAAAAAATAGAAGAGATTTAAAGAGACTCGTACAAATAAGGCCCCCCAAGGTACACCCAGCACAAGTGATCTGGACAATGCCATTAATATAACGCTGTATTCTTACCTGAGCCTCAATTCTTGCAGCTGTTTCAGCAGACAGTTGGTCCTTCAGTAAATGCACTTGAGCAATGGCAACCTAAAATATTGAATTTGAAGTTAGTCGTGACATGTACACCAGTTGTAAGTTTATTGCCAATCTATTGAATAAGACAGGGCATCACAATTTTTTTTGTGGTGTAACTACATATGGATAAAAAGTAGCCCCTGAAGGATTGCGCCGATTAACGAAAACACATATATAAATACCAATTATAGCAGCCACAACAATAACAATTTTATTGACATATAGGTGTGTGTATAATGTCTGACACTGATCCACAAGTGCGTGCGTGTGTGTGTGTGTGGGGGGGGGGGGCGTACATGACACACTGTTCAACTGTAGGCCCACTGACGAGCTGCTGAATTGTTGATAGCATGGTTTAAGAGGTCTGGTTGTTTACATTGGAATGACCAGTGTGTTAGTAACATTTAAACATACGGATACATACAAATTAGAAAGGCTTGTAAGCAGTGCCGGTCTTAGATAATCGGAGGCCCTAGGTGAAGTGAATTTTGTGTCCCAATGAACTAAAAAAAAATAAACAGCGAAAAATAAAATTACACAATTTATTTAAAAGCTAGTGCACTCCAATCGGAGGCCCCAGGTAGGCGGCTGATTAGCTTGCATAGGTCTAAGGCCGGCCCTGCTGGTAGCTTATTTATAAAGTTAGTAGCTGTTGACTGCTTAGCAATGAGTTTCTTGAGTCGCTGTGCGGCTGGCGAGCGGATAAAAGAAACACGACGTTGACAGGAATGTTACAACATTATTAACAACGACAACAACACAAACACACATACATACACACACATACATACACACACACATATATATATACACACACATACACACACATATATACACACACACACATACATATATACACACACACACAAATACAATGCAAATGTTCACACTGTCACGGCTGTCTGACCTGCGTCTGGTGCTGTTGCTGCTCCAGCTGCTGTCTAATAAGCTGTAGCTGGTGGTGCTGGCTGAGAGGTAGCATGCAGTTCTCGCTGCTACTGCTAGTCGTGCTACAATCTCCGTTGCTGCTACCCAACATCACTGGGGAACTCAGGGGCGTAGACAATTTCATGGGCAACTGGGGATTCAAGAAACAGCGATTTCACAACATAGACACATACTTATGCTATTTATACTACCTAGGAGAGAACATACTATTTATACTACCTAGGAGAGGAGAGGACATACCATTTATACTACCTAGGAGAGGACATACTATTTATACTACCTAGGAGAGGACATACCATTTATACTACCTAGGAGAGGACATACTATTTATACTACCTAGGAGAGGACATACCATTTATACTTAGGAGAGGAAAACTCTTAATCTTAACCCCTGCTGCCCAGCGGCTAAACTCAAACACGAGAAAGGCCTTGGGAGTCAACCGAGACCAATCGTCATTGTAAGCTTGAACACTGACCAGTGATCTGGCAACCGATGGTCAGTGGAGACCAATACTTCGCACTGACCTGACTACAATGACTTTGTTACACCCTGCTGCCCGAATATTGTATCCGCTATTGTCGTGCCTTGGGATAATGAAAGCATTGCCACCGGATGGTATCATGGTATCATGGTATCACGGTATCACGGTATCATGGTATCACGGTATCACGACATTCTAAGTTGGGAATAAACCAGAGCAATATTTCCTTCATAAATATAGTAAAGTTCCCCTTTCAGACCTTGTGGTCTATAGGGCAGATGATGTAAAGGTCATCTGTTTCAAAGGCCTACGGTTAACGAGGGGGTCATGTGGCCAGCACAGCGACCAACCGCCTCTACTTTTCCCCAACTAATGTCAGGTGCCCATTACAGCAGGGTGGACTCAGAGGCGCCCAAATATCCCGAAATTAAAAATCCCAGTCTTCACCAGGATTCGAACCCGGGACCCCCGATTTGGAAGCCAAACGCTTTACCGCTCAGCCACCGCCATATATATAAAAGACTGCTTATACTCCTTCATAAATATAAGCAATCTTTTATATATATATATATATTTATAATTTTATTACTTCATATATAGATTTTCAATTCCAACTATTAGCTGCACTCCTTACATATGTGGGACCGTGGGGGAAAGAACAAAACTTGGAAAAAGATAGGTGGGAACTGGACCGGTATTTCAAAAACGCCTGTAACAATTTGTCTTAAAATGTGAAAGTTTATGTACATCTTTGTAAAAAAAAAAAGACTTGCAATATCGTAAACAATTTTCAAAATTGTTTAGATTAAATTTTGGTTTACATCTTTTTTTCTTTATAAACGAAAGAATTTTAAATGACGTCCAAGAAATTTGTTTTTTAAACCTCGGCTTAATCGGGAATTTCCGCACTCGACTCAAATGTTGCTTTGCATTCAATTAGGCGTTCAATTAATAAATGAGCGTACACGAACATTTTGCACACCATCTTATGATGGTGCAAGCTCCTAGGATGTTTTGAAATATACGCATGTAAACTACTAGACTAGATTTAGGTTCTAGAGTAATGATTGTGCAAAGCTATCGGAAAAGATACCCTTGCAATGGACCTCACTCACCAATCGTAAATAAACACATTTAGCCACGTCATAATATTGATAAAACAATGTAAAAATACGTATCACGTGACAGCCACTATGGATGACATAATTTGTATAGAAGAGATAGAGAATCACGTGGCTAAATGTTGTTTGTTTACGATTGGTGAATGAGGTCCATTAGGAAGCGTCACAAGAAATGAATAGAACTAGACATCACAGACCACCCAGTGGCGTAGCTAAGAATTTGCCATCATTTGGGGGCTGGGGGTGCTTGACGTCTTTGGGGGCCCCTGCATTTTGCGTAATATTTAATATTTAAAGTAAAAAAACACTAATTTGGGGGCCTAGCTAAAGTGGGAACCAGGGTGGATTTTCAAATTCTCACCCTCCCTCCCCCCACCCTAGTTACGCCTCTGAGACCACCTTCAGCTTCATAAAGTAGCAATTTAATTTTTTTTTTTTTTAAATACTACTTGCTTAGTTCCAAAGTAAATCTCTGTTTTTGGCTGAAGTTTGTTTGGTTAGATATTGGGGTGGCACTTACCGCTGGGAGATTGTGTTGGCTGTTTTTCAAACTGAGCTCGTTGGGCGGGTTCGGCTTGTGGTTCTCTTTATTGGTCTCTGTGTTTTTGGCAACAGTGTTTATTTCTTTTTTCTCCTGCCCGCTAGAATCTGTCAGTAGACAAAAACTTGACATTAGAATTACTTAAAAATTGATCAGCTGAAAACTTTATTTTAGAATTGATCAGCTGAAAACTTTACATTAGAATTGATTACTAGACAACTTTACATTAGAGTTGATTACTAGATAAGTAAAGTAAAGTTTCCCCTTTCAGACCTTGCGATCTATGGGGCAGATGATGTTAAGGTCATCTGTTTCTTTGGCCAACGGTTAACGAGCAGGGTGTTATGTGGCCAGCACAACGACCAACCGCCTTTACTTTCCCAATTAAAATCAGGTACCCATTAGACTCATGGGTGGACTCATGGGCGCCCTAAAAATCCAGAAATTCAAAATCCCAGTCTTCACCGGGATTCGAACCCAGGACCTCAGGTTCGGAAGCCAAGCGCTTAACCGTTCGACCACCACGCCCCCCTGATTACTAGATAACTTTACTTTAAAGTTATCAGCTGAAAACTTTACATTAGAGTTAATGGCTACACAACTTTAGAGTTTATTACTAGAAAACTCTACATTATAGTTAATTACCAGGCAACTTTCTATTAAAATGGATTGCTAGATAAGAATCCAATAGTGCTACACAGCAGACACACGAATGCGTTTCCGTCTCTTAGAGATGAACTCTACAAAAAAACATGAACAGACAGACAGACGCACAATTGTGTTTACTTTTAGAGACTTTCCTCTCATTGTCCTCTGAGGAGCGGTCACTAGTGTCCTCTTTGACCTCAGAGTTTGGCCGAGTCTGCCCACCTAGTTTGTGGCACACTTCAAAAGCTTGACCAATGGTTCTTACAATACGCATAGCTTGACTCTGGAAAGAAAGATACATAGATCTAGTAGTTAGTGGGTGCAATACATAGTAAGACAAAGTCCGAGAATGTAAACAAAAATGGATTGCAATCGTACCTACAATTTATAGATGTATCTTCAAATAATATGATTACCGGTACAACGATTACCGATTACAACGATTGATTAATATTAATCAAATTATTCTTGTCGAAGATGTGAATGATGCGTTTCGATTTGGGTTGTTGCAATAACATGATCAATCCTAGATAAATTTGATTCTAACCATTCTACATATGGTGTATGAGATGATGAATATTTTCAATGAGAAAAAGGTTGCATATTTTCAAGGTTGGAAGAGTAATCCGGTATGGGGTCCCGCGAGACACAAACTTTATATTATCGTATTGGTCTGACATATATTAAAAATAAATACATTTTTTCATTACTTTATCAATGCAAGGATTCTGCGACATCACTTAGTAAGCCCATATGCGACATCACTTAGTAAGCCCATATAACTCAACCTGTTTTGTTCCGCGAAAGGAAAGGAAAGGGAGAGCAGCAGAGAATCCTAATCACGACTTTATTCAATCTTCTTATTGCCCTTTATATGCCCAACAGGCCCTACCTGAAGACACATATACAACTGGACAGCAAAGTAAAGATGTGTGTGTGTGGTGTTGGAGGGAAGTGTGTGGTGTGTGGGAGGGAAGTGTGTGGTGTGTGGGAGGGAAGTGTGTGGTGTGTGGGAGGGAAGTGTGTGGTGTGTGGGAGGGAAGTGTGTGGTGTGTGGCAGGGAAGTGTGTGGAAGAGAAGTGTGTGTGAGGTGAGGGACCCAAAAAACTAAACTAAAAATCAGCTTATTTTGAAGTAACTTTTAGAACAAACAAATATCCTCAGAAATACGTCAGTATAAACATGTAACACAAACTCTGATGGTCACAATATGGACAGGTCAAGCTAGCCCTTTAACGGGATCTTTTCATGATACTCAAGTGTGCGCATGTATGTATTATGATGACCTTTCATAAAACTTTTGACATTTCAACCAGCTAGGTCAGCTTGGGTGTGAGTACACAGTACACAGGTAGACTGTCGGTAGACAATGAAAGGTCAAATTGACATAGGCAAGTCCAGTCCATCACAGGACATTCAGATCTGCGTTTGCTCGAACATAAGATAATATAATCTCAAAGATAATATAACCTCAAAGATAATATAACCTCAAAGATAATATAACCTCAAAGATAATATAATCTCAGAGATAATATAATCTCAAAGATTATATAAAACTCAAAGATTATATAACTTCAAAGATAATATAATCTCAAAGATAACATAATCTCATAGATAATATAAGCTCAAGGCGCCAGGAGAAAATAACAAAGATAAAAAAAGGAAAACTTAGTTACTTAAGTTGTGAGCAGGTCGATGTGAACCCATTGTTTCAACCAGAGTCTAAGCTCATTATATATCGTTGGATGGACTTTCATTTCATAATAATACTATCCATATAGAAAATTTGTCTGACAATGTGTGCATCTTTCATAGAGTTAATAATAGATCAATTATTGAGATAAACTTCTTTAAATTTACATCTCTTCTTGCTGATGAACTTCACTCACTTTTTTTTTTATACATTCATTTAAAAAGCGATCACCCAGATATCCCCTTCTTTCTCTCTCTCCCCCCCCCCCCTCGTCTCCAACTGAACTGGTCCAGACAAGTGATATGATGGGCGACACCAAAACATTTGGAAAACATATTTCTAATCGCACAGATTTAATTAGCGTTAGTCTATACCTATTACAGATTAATTACATGACTGATTTAAACTAATTGATACCTATACACTTAATATGAGATGGAATTTAAAAAAAAATTTGTTTGTATTTTACATGTTATTGATGGACTTGTTTAAACGTATCTATATAGGCCTATATTGTATTCTGATATGCGACATCTACACAGCATTACACTTGTTCTTAAAATTTAATAGATATATTGTATTGAGATATTTATCAGATACACTGTAGTCAGATACACTGTAGTCAGATACACTGTAGTCAGATACTCTGTAGTCAGATACTCTGTAGTCAGATACTCTGTAGTCAGATACACAGTAGTCAGATACACTGTAGTCAGATACTCTGTAGTCAGATACTCTGTAGTCAAATACGCTGTAGTCAGATACTCTGTAGTCAGATACACAGTAGTCAGATACTCTGTAGTCAGATACTCTGTAGTCAGATACACTGTAGTCAGATACTCTGTAGTCAGATACTCTGTAGTCAGATACTCTGTAGTCAGATACACAGTAGTCAGATACTCTGTAGTCAGATACTCTGTAGTCAGATACACTGTAGTCAGATACACTGTAGTCAGATACTCTGTAGTCAGATACACTGTAGTCAGATACTCTGTAGTCAGATACTCTGTAGTCAAATACGCTGTAGTCAGATACTCTGTAGTCAGATACACAGTAGTCAGATACTCTGTAGTCAGATACTCTGTAGTCAGATACACTGTAGTCAGATACACTGTAGTCAGATACTCTGTAGTCAGATACTCTGTAGTCAGATACACTGTAGTCAGATACTCTGTATTCAGATACTCTGTAGTCAGATACACTGTAGTCAGATACTCTGTAGTCAGATACACTGTAGTCAGATACTCTGTATTCAGATACTCTGTAGTCAGATACACTGTAGTCAGATACACTGTAGTCAGATACACTGTAGTCAGATACTCTGTAGTCAGATACACTGTAGTCAGATACTCTGTAGTCAAATACTCTGTAGTCAAATACTCTGTAGTCAGATACTCTGTAGTCAGATACACAGTAGTCAGATACTCTGTAGTCAGATACTCTGTAGTCAGATACTCTGTAGTCAGATACACTGTAGTCAGATACTTTGTAGTCAGATACTCGGAGCTACAACTTGGTTCTACTGTCAGCACTTCTAGTCACGCCAAATAAATCTGATAAAAATTCACAGTTTCGTTTGTTAGTTACAGAAACCCCCCCACAAAAAAACAACCCCCCCACAAAAAAACTACCCCCCAAAAATAAACAACCCCCCCCCAAAAAAAAAAAAAAAGGAATCGATTTTCAATTCTAATCATTTCTTGGTTGTATCGATTCTCAAACTAGTCTGGAGAGGGAACGCGCTAAAGGAAAGAAAGGAGGAGGGGGGGGGGGGATAAATCAGTTGGCGAAACAGTGGGAGGGGCCGGACAGGGGAGGGGGGATTTAATTTCCCCCAAACTGAGAGAATTGAATTACAAAGTCAGACAAAAGTCATCTCTCAGTCAAAGTTGACTGTGTGCTTCACACTGCAAACATTGCCTCTAGACTCCATGCCGTCCTTAGAGCCATCATGACCGGACTGGGAGGGGTGGGGTGGCGCGGAGGGGGAGAGAGAGACGAGTAGCGCGCGAAGAGAAAGGGGGGGGGGGCGTCAAAAAACATTTTTCTGCACTGGAAAAAATAAATTGAATTTACTCTTGATTTAAGGAGATGGTCAACATTGCTCTTCCCCCTTTTTTTTTAAATGAGTTTTTTTTTCCTGGGGACTTGTTCTCTATGCTTTCTGGGTTTGTGTGAGTCTCTGACTACGAGTGTTATGATTGGATGTTCGAACGGGCAGGACAAGCACTTGCTCAAAGACTCAGCTAAATAAAGAATCAAGCGGGAATTAAAGTCTGTTCAAGTCACGAACTACTGGGAGATCTATTTTTATTACAGTTACTTTATAATATTAATCTTATTAAACATAGACCTATCTAAAGAATTTTTTAAAATTGTTATTCATATTTTAAAAAGTTTTTTTATTTCCCCAAATATACGTCTGTCTGGATGAAATTTTTTTGAAATGTTGGACCGCAATAAAATAAAGAGAATGATTTCTGTACGGTACAGAGTGGGATTAAAGTAAGCCTCGTTTTGAAAAAGCAGACGATCTCGTATTAAAAAAAAAACAAAGATCAACAACGAATTCAACTAACAAGAAAGAAACTTACAAACAGTGACAGTCAAGCTCTTTAACTGTGATCTCTTTGGCTGTGATAATACCCATATCGCTCCATATCTGACTTTGTTAATGTAAGGACCGAATAAATAATTGTGTGTGTGTGGGGGTGGGGGTGGGAGGTGGAGATATTACAAAGACAGAGACAGAAGTCTTGGTTGCTAAGTGACACAGCTCAGTAAACATCTGTTTAGTTGTTAAAAAGTCTTAAGTTAAAAGTTCAACGAGTGCTTTATTAGTGTGTGTGTGTGTGTGTAGTGACAATAATCAAATAAGTTTCGCATTTCTTGTCACCTTAAAAGCGAATTAATAATTTCACTCGTAGGGACATCTTAGAAGTCTATAAATAGATCGTCGACTAGAAGGCTAATAAATTCGACTTTTCATAAAAATCGGATTTCCAGCTTTTCAGCGTTCCTGGATATTAAGAAACCGTTTACGGCTAAATTTATATACAAGATTCAAATGACATGTTTACATATTTAAATTTTCTGATATTATACACACATTTGATAGCTGCCTGGTCGTGCGGTTTGCGCGCTGGACTGTCGTTCGGGTTTATCGACGGTCGAGGGTTCAAACCCTGCCCGCTCCCATCCCCCGTCGTCCTGCGGGAGGTTTGGACTAGGAAGTAAACTATCTTCAACTCTGAAGGAACATCCAAAATATGTAAAACAAACATTTACTTTTATATTCAATAGACTTCTAGACCATCATACAGTCAAATTACCAAGAGCCAGCAAAAATAGCACCAGGAGGCGAAAAACTACTTTTGAGAGTCACATAGTGACTTCCTGTCTGCAGTCAGGGCCGGCCTTAGAGAATCGAAAGCCCTAGGCTAGGTGACCCCAAATGAAATAGAAAAATAAAAAATAAACATCGAAAAACTAAAATTATGCAATGTCTTAAAAACCTAGTATACTTCAACAATATCATTAAGGAGAAGTTTCGCTTTTTTTCTCTTAAAAATGGATATCAAACTATGTACGAGGCCCTCACCAATTGGAGGCCCCAGTCGGCTGCATAGCTGTCCTAAACCTAAATTGCTGCCGCCACATAAATAGTATCTAGGAAACTCCGATGGTTTTGCAAGTTTGAGCTAATGACATATTTAAAGTTTGCGTACAAAGATGTAACAGTAACAGTTTTTTTTATTGAAATGCTTAGAAACATTTATATTTAATGAACTAATAAATTCTTGACATCTTAAAAAAACAAAACAAAAAAAAAACGTGGTTCTTTGAGATTTAGTGTTTTTTTTTGGGGGGCTCTGCATACGTCACTTCCGTTGAGTTGCTTCGTTTTTAAGGTGGCTGTTAGGCTTAGTGACATCATAGTCCATAGCTATGATAGTCACTGGTGCAGTAATATATAGATCTAAAAGCATTAGGGTGACCAACTCTTAAAAAAAAAGTCACATTTTCATCTAAGCCCCTCCCTGTCCCAAGAAGTAAATAGATCGTGTGTCTGAATGATTCGAACAAGCTGGTCAGTGTAAGGCTAGTCGAGACTACGTGTAGTCGGTCATGACAAGACAACCAAGCGATAGTGTTTGTTGTGTGTTGAGTGGTCAGGCGAGAAAATACCCACTGTCATGTTTAGTCAAGCATGTAGGTCTACTCTTAACACGTATTTTTTCCCCTTTGCCTACAAGATCTAGATCTAGCTGCACAGACCAAGATCTATTTTTTTTTTGTGAGATTGTAAACTATACAGCATGGTTTTCCGTTATTTAGTATTATGTACCTATGTGTGAGCTGCACAGAAACCTACTAAAAAACTGACCGTTTTAGATGCGCAGAAAAAATACGTCAGAAAAAAAAGTTATTATTGAAAAATAAAAATAATAATATATTCATTTTTTGTAAACCAAAAACATATTTTATAAAAATTGTCAAAACCTTCGGAGTTTTCCATAAATATCATACAGGAAACCGTCGTCAGACGACCCAAACACAGTAATTTTATTACAGTACTACAATCAAAAACTTTCTTTCAAAAAATTAAGTTCAAAGTAGAAGTAGAAATAGACTTTCTTTTGAGAAACGGCAAGACGCTTGGCTTCCGAACCGGGAGTCCCGGGTTCGAATCTTGGAGAAGAGTGGGAATTTTAATTTCAGGATCTTTGGGCGCCTCTTATTTGGGAAAAAGTAAAGGCGGTTGGTCGCTGTGCTGGCCACATGACACCCTTGTTAACCGTAGGCTACAGATGACTTTCACATCATCTGCCATATAGATCGCAAGGTCTGCAAGGGAAACAACTATTGACAAACATTTTCCTCGTGATTGAGAAGTAGAGTTGTCTTTACAATAAAAGTGTTGGGGAGACTTATTGACACTCAGTCACCCTGCTCAATGTCGTACTGAAGTCCAACTAACAAGGTGTCATCAGGGCCGGCTTCAGACATAGACAAACTGGGCAGCAACCTAGGGCCTCCAATAGGTGGGCGCCGAGCTCGCAAAGGGCTCAAAACATTGTTTTTTTCAAGAGACGAAATATTGAAACCTGCGACCAACGTTATTATTATGACTGGAGTCACTAGGTTTGAAATAAATTGCGTAAATTTTTGTTTTGGTTTATTTTTATATTTCAATTGGGGCATTCAAATTCACTTCTCCAGGGGCATCCTATTATCTAAAGCCGACCCTGGTGTCATTTGATAATCATGTCTTATTACAGTCTTATTGACATTATCCAAACTAAAACATTTCTTTAATGAAGGCTGTACAATAAAAAGGCGGGAGGACATCTAAAAAAAAAAAGGCGTTGTTTGCCTTACACTCCAAAAATTTCGGGAGATAAATTCATGCGCGGAACTAAAAGCTGAATGTCGAGTGTGACAAGGTCACCTTGTCACAACATACTTAACACCCAGTTCCTGAACGCTCAGCCTGGAGTGGCCGCAAATGGAAGAAACAGTTCCAGCAAAAGAGTCGTCTTACCATTCAAACTTTTGTTCAAGCAATCCGGGTAGTGTTCAGACCGCCACTCGCCCGCTTGACTGGATTGACTTCGATTAAGATGTGGATGCTGGATAACTAAGAGGGTCCCATCCACTAGGGACGCTTTTAGATTTATCCACGTTCATCCAGAGAAAGGGAGACAATTAAGAAAGGAAGTGCTTGGAATCCATTTTGTTGGAAACGTAGAAATGTCTCAACAGAACTCTAGATATGTTTATAAAAGATGTAATAGGAATGGTTTCCCCTGAGATCACACGCTATAAAAATCTTAGAATAAAATACAGTTATCTATTATTCAGTAAATGTTTTGCCTATGATTAAACACATTTTTTAAAATTTTATCTTTCTTCTTCTTCTTTTTTTATTGCTTGCCTATTTTATATTTATTTTATAAATATTTTATAACTGTTTATATTGGCCTCCTTCAGTCGTAAAACGACTATGGTTCATCTCAGAGCACACTTCCTCATGTGGCTGTGGAGCCCTATTTTGGAGAGACACTCCCGTCCACAGTCAACAATAAAGACAAAGAAAAAAGTTATTTAAAGTCAAGTTCAAACGAAAGGAAGTCAAAGTTGAAGGATAGGGTCAAAAGGTTAGATCGAATTAAAGCCACCAATCAAATGACAGATCAACTCTTTTGAGTGATTACTTGTCTGACCTCATGACCATCGGTATCCCAGAGTTCCCTGCAGTAATCAGGTTAGGGAACAGACGGAACCAAGTCACACTGACATATCATTGACACGATTAAGTCTTGACCACGCCTACCTGGTCCAATCATTATGTCAAGTTTTTCTTAGTCAAACTATAAGGGTCAGGAAGGACAAATGAATCGCTGCCGTGTAGAAGGGCTAGGGTTCGAGCACTGCTTACAGCCGTCCCTTTCTTTTGATGAATGTTTACTGGAAGGGGAAACATTGGTTTTCTGAACTGAATGAAAATGTGTTACTTTCTGGTCTCTTCTTCTTCTTCTTCCTCATTGTTATGTTGGAGTGTCCATATGACTAGACCAATACATGAGATGAACTGCGCAGTGGTTTCCAAATCAGGGAGCTCTCCATATAGTTTTCTTTCTATTGGGGTGATTTGGGGCCAGTGTCTTATACCCGGTACGGGCCTCTTGGTAAAGAGAGCAGTTTTGGAGGACGTGGTCGGCATTTTCTGGTGATACTCCACATGGGCAGATTTCACTGGTTCCAATTTTTGAGCTTCCGGTACATGTGTTGTCTCATTCTGTTGTGTCCGGTCCTGAGTCGAAAGATTAGACGTTGGTCTTGTCGGGATAGCTTATAGTAAGCGTATCTTTCTTGTCATTTGGGATGAGAGCTCGTCCATTTCTCATTTATTTTATTTAGAATTAATGTCTGCAATTCTTCTGGATAGAGCGCAGAGTTTATTTGTGAGTTAGTTCTCCCAATTCTGGTCTCTGAGATTCAGAATGTTTTCGAGAAACTGAGCCGCGTTCCCAAAATATTTTCAACGTCTTTAAAGGGAAACTCCGATCATACGTCACTTCCATCAACAATACTGAAAGAGAAACTGGATTTGACCAATCGTATCGCTTCATTCTTACAGTAGCTGTTAGGCTTAGTGACGGCCTAGTCCAGAGCTATGATACAGTTATATATATATAAACATGTATAGATAGATCCAAAAGCGTTAGGATAACCAACTCGAGAAAAAAAAGTAACATTTTCATCTAAGCCCCTCTCTGTCCCAAGAAGCAAATAGATCGTGTGTCTGAATGATTCGAACAAACTGGTCAGTGTAAGGCTAGTCGAGACTACGTGTAGTCGGTCATGAGAAGACAACCAAGCGATAGTGTTTGTTGTGTGTTGAGTGGTCAGGCGAGAAAATACACACTGCCGTGGTTAGTCAAGCATGTAAATCTACTTTTAATACGCATTTTTTCTTTGCTTACAAGATCCTAGATCTAACTGTATAGACGAAGATATATTTCTTTTACGAGAATGTAAACTTTGCTGTATGGTCTCCTGTTACACAATAAGTCAATAGATTAAAACACCTTTGTGACGTCACATAGAAACCCGGTGAAAGTCTGACTGTTTTGGATGGGCAGGAAAATTACGTCGGAAAAACATCAATTACTAAGTTATTATTGCAAAAAAAAAAAAGAATCATATATTCATTATCTGTAAATCAAAACACATATTGTATCAAAAATTATCAAAACCATCGGAGTTTCCCTTTAACGCTTTGAGCGAAACGCGAAGAAATCTGGTACATAAAAACTGTAAACAGTTTTTTATAAATAGTTAAACAGGATAATCATAATAGGCTACAATTAGAAAGACACAAAAGTAAAAACAATTTTCTTGTTCCACGATCTGGGAGCAAGACATACCAGGCTTTTAACAGTAACGGTAATACTGGCGAGTTTATACATGTGTCAATTGACTAGAACTGTTTTACTAGTGTAATCAAACAGACAAGCACGTTTTTTTTTAAAACTCTTTCTCTCCGTAATTATTTACCACATTCTGGTGGAATCAACGCTGGTATCGTCAGTTAGGAGAGAAAGAGTTATATGACGTCATCAATATGGCTGCTAGCAACGTGAGACCGATACTTCTGCGTTGTTTTATGCATATGGTCAAAATAGTATTGCATTGCCATTAAAGGAGTACGCTGTACCAGAGGTGCTTTCCCCGTAAGCGCTTTAAAGATAAACTCGGGCGCCATTTTGCCCTCACTGGCATAGAGAAAAGTAGAGGGGCAGCAGATGGCTTTGAAAGAGACGGATAGCCCTCACGAAGACCGCGGAAAACACATTTGAGGCCCAGAGGAAAGCCCTTGTAGTAGAAAAGTTAAACAGATCCGCGGGACAACGGCTTTGTCTGCATCAGGTGTTGAAAAATATGTAGGTCGCAACCGGGTTTGCGGGGGCCAAGTGAAACACTGTACCCATCTTTAATCTTCGGAATCTTATCTTCCCTAGTGCTATTAGAGCATGGAATGGGTTGCTTGAGCTAGCCAGGAAAACCAGGGACTTGACAGAATTTAGGTCATTGGTTAAGATGCATGACGCGTAGGACGTAATCATCTTCTTTTTTGAAGTAACGTCTGTATTATATAAGATAAGATAAGGATATACTCTGATAAATCCACACACTACGTTCGGTATATCTTGATCTAGGTATTTCTACCTTCATTCTGGATTGAATTTTCAGTAGCTCTAGTTGATTACAATTTAAAAAAGAACATACTTTTAATAAGTGTTAGCTTTCAACTAATTACGCTTGTACAACTGGCGGCTTATGTAATTAGTTTAGATGACCATCAATGTCAAACCATCAAACAAAAGACGGTGTTGGTTCATTATTTTGAAAGCATTTAATGGCCTTAAGGCCCACGGCTGCTACGACACGCATGACGCGTGCTGAATTGCTAGCCACCACTGACCACGGTGGGCCAGAGGAGATCCTATCAACTGACCGTCTGGCCGGTCTAGGAAATGAACAGCCTCCAATCCTTAAGTGCCAGGGACTTACCCCAGGAAATAGATGACCGGATGTTGAACACGGGTGGGGAGGGGGTGGGGGGGGGTGGGGTTTAAAGCTGATAAGGAGATAGATCGTACCTTCCATGAGAGTGCGCGGCATAGTTCGTGACTTTTCTGAGAAACTGAAGATTTACTCGAATAGAGAGTCTTGAGTGAGACTTATACTGAGATTACCGGCGTAGAGAGTCTTCCCATAGATCTGAACTAATACAACCGTTGCGTCATTTTTTTTACAAGTAAAAGACATAAAAAAAATACTAAAAAAAAAACAAAATTATCTTAGGGTGTGTGTGTGGTTTGGGAAGAAATTAAAATCTCACTTTTTTTCCTCTCTGGTGTAAACTGAAATGTCTCTCCACCATTTTGGAAATATAAGTTTTACACTTTGTGGTGATTATGTTTGTATACAGGATTGTAAACTGCAGTTGATACAACCTGGGTTATAAGATTCAAGGAATTCTATGTTTATTTAATAATTTTACTATGTTTCATTGGTCCATTGGTCGGGACAGAGTGACGGCCCTTGAGCTTTGTGATTGTTGACAGGGGACCGGAGTTTTGTGATAGCAGAGTAGCAGCCATTATAAGGCAGTTCTGATAGTTAATGTATATAGTAGGAGCCATTATAAGGCAGTTCTGATAGTTAATGTATATAGTAGGAGCCATTATAAGGCAGTTTGATAGTTAATGTATATAGTAGGAGCCATTATAAGGCTGTTCTGATAGTTAATGTATATAGTAGGAGCCATTATAAGGCAGTTTGATAGTTAATGTATATAGTAGGAGCCATTATAAGGCTGTTCTGATAGTTAATGTATATAGTAGGAGCCATTATAAGGCAGTTCTGATAGTTAATGTATATAGTAGGAGCCATTATAAGGCAGTTTGATAGTTAATGTATATAGTAGGAGCCATTATAAGGCAGTTCTGATAGTTAATGTATATAGTAGGAGCCATTATAAGGCAGTTCTGATAGTTAATGTATATAGTAGGAGCCATTATAAGGCAGTTTGATAGTTAATGTATATAGTAGGAGCCATTATAAGGCAGTTCTGATAGTTAATGTATATAGTAGGAGCCATTATAAGGCAGTTTGATAGTTAATGTATATAGTAGGAGCCATTATAAGGCAGTTTGATAGTTAATGTATATAGTAGGAGCCATTATAAGGCAGTTCTGATAGTTCATGTTTATTTAGGAAATCAGCTTTTGTTGGCGTTATCTACAGTTATAATTTATTCTCATCGCTTTATTAAATATTTCTTATTTCTAATGCATCCCTGGTGTTTTCTTGAAGTATTGCATACGTAATGTATCCATGTCAAAGGTCATAGGCTAGGAGTTCACAACAATCACAACAGCACTTCTTTTTTTTCTAAACAATGCTAAATATAACTTTATGTATATATATGGCTCCTTTTGTCTCGAAAGGCAATGGATGCGCCCAAAAGAGTCACTGGTTTTGGCTTAATCTTGAGACGGGGAAGAATCTGGTGTGGCTAATCAAGCCAATTCTAGAACGGCAGACTTTGCCACAATTCGTACATGTGTATGCCTCTGATTTAGGGCTAGCGGACAGGGCAGCTTTCTTTTTTTCCCTCTTGATTAAGGCCGCTTCAATTCTTTTGTTCTCAGCAAGGGTTGTCCCAGCACGCACAGTCTGTCTCCATGCACTCCGGTCTTTGGCTATGTTTTCC
Organism: Biomphalaria glabrata; assembly: GCF_947242115.1. Lineage (NCBI taxonomy): Eukaryota > Metazoa > Mollusca > Gastropoda > Planorbidae > Biomphalaria > Biomphalaria glabrata. Next base: position 1,456,916 of record NC_074719.1, read on the forward strand.
CACATACTTTCGCTGATGCCTGAGGCTCTCATGTCTCGCTTGCAGACATCTCTATATGTTAGTCTTGGGCGGCCCTTGGGTCTGACTCCTTCCACAAGCTCAGCATATAAGATATCTTTCGGGATATTTAACTTTATTTAACTTTATTTATAATAAAGACAAAATCAAGTTAATATGAGATCAAATAAATGAAGTAGACCTTAGTAATAGTATTTCTTAGCAAAATCTGACTCACTACAATAACACAACCTGTCAACCTCAAAAAGCTGATAAGTTTAATAACACAACCTGTCAACCTAATAAAGCTGATTAGTTTAGCCATTGTTTAGACCAGTGGTTCCCAAACGTTTTTGTCTCGTAGACCTCTTGCCATGGTTTCTGATTTTCCGTAGACCCCCTACTTAACTTGTATTGCATTATTGCATATCAAATCAACATTTTTTAAAACTAATTTCTAACTGTAGTGAGTCTAATAGGGAAAAGGCCAATTTAAAGCTACATTTGAAGTTATACAGATGTCCTTTTTATTGATAAAATTTAAAATTTAAACCAATTAAAATAAACAAAATATATATTCTTGGAATAGACCCCCCCCCCCCAATTTATTTTCTCACCTTCGTAGACCCCTTGGAAGTCTTCGTAGACCCCCTGGGGGTCTATATGGACCACTTTGGGAATCACTGGTTTAGACCCTGTGGTGACACTGAGACAGATCAAGGATCTTGATTCTTCTCGTTAAGACTAAATAAATACATTTATGGCTTTTATGTAGCGCTACTTTCATGCTTATAGGGCACTTATAGCATGCTCAGAGCGCTTTGGTCCAGTCTCAGTTGTGGACCAGTGGGGGAGGGAGGGGGTATCTAGCAGAAGGTCTTTCCGTGCTGCATTCAGGCGCTCAGTAAACACAACTCTGCCCGAGTCGGGTGTCGAACCTCAGGCCTTTCATAGGTAGCCAAACCAAGCCAAGTTCAAGCGCACTTAGCCTCTCGACCACACTTCCCATAACAATGACAAACACAACTATTTGCTTATTCTAAAAGTTATATATTATTATTAATATCAATTAATATATTTATTCGGAAGGTTTTTAGTTTTCATGTTTTTGATACATGAAAAGAATTGATACACGATAAAATAAAACAGGGGGATATCATTAAACAGGAGTCAATTGAAACGTGTCTATCACGGAATGATTTTTGTTTTATTTTTGGTTTTGTAGCTTTTCAATCTGACGATTTCAATTACAATTTCGTTTATAGTTCATTCTTTACATGTTCTTGAAGTTTTAAATGCTAGAGTTTAATTTATTAAAACTTGTAACTAGCCCGTGGTGATTACAAATTACCAATCCGTGAACGCAGCTGTGTATCAAGGATTGGCCTCTTTAGTCACACAAGATGTTGTAAAGGGAACTATAGAATAATGCTACAATCACATAACATGAAAAGAATCAAGATGTCTGTGTGTAGTCGGTCAATGAACTTTATCTGTTGTGTCTGTTGTATTTATGTGAATGTTTCTGTTGTATTGCTTTTATATGAAAAAAAGAGTCCTTGCAATCGCAACAAATTTCCATAAGGATGAATAAAGCAGTCTTAGTCTTAGTCTTAGACTTAGTCTTAGTCTTATACAGTGCTATCATTAACGAAAATACAATTTTACTTTCCAAGACTAAGAACGGGGCATGAGTTCGAAACCCAACTCGAGTTTGTGTTTGGTGAGTGATTAAAGCCAGCACGGAATCCTTCTTATCTTATCTTATATAATACAGACGTTACTTCAAAAAGAAGATGATTACGTCCTACGTGTCCTATTAAATTTATATTCCGCTACATACGACGCCCAACTGGAGCACAGAAGAGAAAGGACCATAGTGCACATGTGCACTGCTATAAGCATGAAAAATGCGCTTTCCAAAAAAACAGTATAAGAAAAAAAAGGCACATTGGTATAAATTAATATTGTACACATTTTTTGTTTTAGCATAAAAGAGGTGGCCTGGTCGCAGCTACTTTCCAAATGAAATGTCTGGAAAATTCTTGAAAAGCCCGAGGCAAATACACAATAGAGAACTAAAGAAATGCTACTGTCACAGAAGGACACTGAAAAAAAAATTCTTTGCAGACAAAGGTCTTGTCTGCGTTGTCATTTTGAAAACAAAATAGGTCATAGCTAGGTCCATTTCAGTTGACTGGTACATTGCTGGGTTAGAGAAAATGTAAGAATGCTGGCTGTCCAGTGAACTGGTTGGCTACTACACTCAGAATGGCTTGATAGTTTCTTTTACTACAAGCTTTATTTAATATTGAACACTCTGCACTAAAAACTTCTACATCACATCATTACGTTGCTGCCTATATCATCACACTATTGTAGTGACCTAGTGTAGTGTAGAGATTGTGTGAGTTTAGTTAATAAATAAATTGTGCAGTGTTGTCTGTGGTAAAATGTTTTACATGTTTCGGATGTTCCTTCAGAGTTGAAGATAGTTTACTTCCTAGTCCAAACCTCCCGCAGGACGACGGGGGATGGGAGCGGGCAGGATTTGAACCCTCGACCATCGATAAATCCGAACGACAGTCCAGCGCGCAAACCACACGACCAGACAGCCATCCTTGTTTACTTTTGGCGACGGTAAAAGTAGCAATGTAGTCATACAGCCGAATACGGGTACATGATAGACGAGGAATATGACTAGGGCTTGTAGAAAGATGGATATGACTAGGTGTTGTGATTGTTGTGAACTCCTTACTGGAATTATACTTAATACAGAACGTACTAGTAATACTTCTTTCAATAACTAATAGAAACGCCAGAGATGAATTAACAACAAAATATAACTTTAATAAAAGTAATCAGGGTATCTGTAGCTGAAGACAACGCATCAAACGTTAACTAACTGAATATGTACATAATTATAAAACTGACTTCTATACTACTCATATCGTACGACTAGGCTCCATAACTCAGGCCTCTAACGACAACAATAAAACTTCAAGCGCTGTCACTCTGTCCCAACCAATGGACCAATGAAATAATAGTACAATTAATACAAAAAACATAGAATTCTTTAAGCCTTACAACCCAGGTTCTATGAAGTGCCGTTTACAATATCTTATACATATCATATCACCACACTAGGGCTTGTGGAAAGATCGATATGACTAGGGCTTGTAAAAAAATGGATACGACTAGGGCTTGTAGAAAGATGAATATGACTAGGGCTTGTAGAAAGATGGATACGACTAGGGCTTGTAGAAAGATGAATATGACTAGGGCTTGTAGAAAGATGAATATGACTAGGGCTTGTAGAAAGATGAATATAACTAGGGCTTGTAGAAAGATGAATATAACTAGGGCTTGTAGAAAGATGGACATGACTAGGGCTTGTAGAAAGATGAATATGACTAGGGCTTGTAGAAAGATGAATATACCTAGGGCTTGTAGAAAGATGAATATAACTAGGGCTTGTAGAAAGATGAATATAACTAGGGCTTGTAGAAAGATGGACATGACTAGGGCTTGTAGAAAGATGAATATGACTAGGGCTTGTAGAAAGATGAATATAACTAGGGCTTGTAGAAAGATGAATATACCTAGGGCTTGTAGAAAGATGAATATAACTAGGGCTTGTAGAAAGATGAATATAACTAGGGCTTGTAGAAAGATGAATATAACTAGGGCTTGTAGAAAGATGAATATAACTAGGGCTTGTAGAAAGATGGACATGACTAGGGCTTGTAGAAAGATGAATATGACTAGGGCTTGTAGAAAGATGGACATGACTAGGGCTTGTAGAAAGATGAATATGACTAGGGCTTGTAGAAAGATGGACATGACTAGGGCTTGTAGAAAGATGAATATGACTAGGGCTTGTAGAAAGATGGACATGACTAGGGCTTGTAGAAAGATGGACATGACTAGGGCTTGTAGAACGATGGATATGACTAGGGCTTGTAGAAAGATGGACATGACTAGGGCTTGTAGAACGATGGACATGACTATGGCTTGTAGAAAGATGGACATGACTAGGGCTTGTAGAAAGATGGATATGACTAGGGCTTGTAGAACGATGGACATGACTAGGGCTTGTAGAAAGATGAATATAACTAGGGCTTGTAGAAAGATGAATATACCTAGGGCTTGTAGAAAGATGAATATAACTAGGGCTTGTAGAAAGATGAATATAACTAGGGCTTGTAGAAAGATGAATATAACTAGGGCTTGTAGAAAGATGAATATGACTAGGGCTTGTAGAAAGATGAATATAACTAGGGCTTGTAGAAAGATGGACATGACTAGGGCTTGTAGAAAGATGAATATGACTAGGGCTTGTAGAAAGATGGACATGACTAGGGCTTGTAGAAAGATGAATATGACTAGGGCTTGTAGAAAGATGGACATGACTAGGGCTTGTAGAAAGATGGACATGACTAGGGCTTGTAGAAAGATGGACACGACTAGGGCTTGTAGAAAGATGGACATGACTAGGGCTTGTAGAAAGATGGACACGACTAGGGCTTGTAGAAAGATGGACATGACTAGGGCTTGTAGAAAGATGGATACGACTAGGGCTTGTAGAAAGATGGACATGACTAGGGCTTGTAGAAAGATGGACATGACTAGGGCTTGTAGAAAGATGGACAGGACTAGGGCTTGTAGAAAGATGGACTGGACTAGGGCTTGTAAAAAGATGGATATTGTTAATACAAACAACGGATAGATAGACAAGGCGTTTACCCCTATCATATATTTATATAAGTTCCTTGTTACGGGATCGTTTCTTTATAAATGTTGCTTGTTATAAAATTCCAAAAAAACAAGCAGTTTCCTTTTATTTAATTAACATAACTTGTTCTTCTCTTCTGCTGGCCAAGTTACCGCCCTTTTGTATTGGCCTCGTTTCTATTAGATCTAGATCTATTGTGTAAATAGTGTTGTCGTTTTTTTTTTCTTTCTGTCCACATTCATTCATTGAATAATATAAATAAATGTTTTACATTATTGAAACAGCCGCATAACGAGATAAAAGAATATTTTCCAGTTAGACTTCTTTAAAAAATGTGTGTGTGTGTATTTTAATTTGGCTTTATACAAGTGTGTGTGTATGTGTGGGCGAGTATAATTTTGTATATATATATATATATATATATATATATATATATATATATATATATATATATATATATATATATATATATGTATGTATGTGTGTATGTGAATTATGCTTGTGACTTTCCTGGGGGGGGGGGAGGATTAGATATGTCCTTGTGGTGTGTGTTTAGAGCAGTGATGCTCAACCTTATTCTGCCGGCGGGCTATTTTAATTTCCGACACTCGTGCCGCGGGCCACATCAACAAAAAAAAAAAAAGGTAGCAAATAGACAAACAATAGACAAAAAAAAACCCATTTCTAATAGAAACCCGTGAATCTAGTATTTACATTAATTCATGAGAAATTTATTCTAAACTACTTTTAATTATCCGGCTGCATTATGAGACGCCAAGATGGAACCCTAAATCAGGGATGTATAGACGTTCGTCCGTGAGACGATTACGTGACAGAGTTTCGCACGATTCATCACTGAAAAAGTTTTTGTCCTCATAAATAAATTGCTTGTAATTAGTGTGATCATCGTTAACGTTTGTTATCGGAGATTTAGACAAGTTTATGCAAGCAACACGGAGAAGAAATCAGTGGCATGAATCACTTGAAATTTGTCAAGGAAGGATTCTTATTTTTGTAAGTCAACCAGTTTCAGTTGCAGCTCTGTCTGCGTACTTAACACATTGGTCGTTGATGGATTTTTTTTAGAAACGACGAATACTGTTCAATCAGAACAGGATCATCATCAGTTGGTCCAGAATTAGCATAGATTTTGTTGGTGAATAATTGAACGAAACTACAGAGGCTCGGTTCCACTTGACTTCTAATAGCTGTTGCCTTCAACCATACTTGTGGCACCATTAGAAGTCACTCTCACTAATTTCTCAAAGGGAAAAGATTCTCTGTGATGGTTGAGACTTCTTTGACAATACTTCGCCACTGGTGGTCCCATGCATGCTCTTAATAGCTACGATATCTCTCATTTCAAAACTGTTGTTTTTATCACGAATAAATACCAAGATTTTGAGAGGTATCAGATTTGTCAGTTAGCGGCAATAGAAAATCGCCTAACAGCCGACTCATTTTTATCTCTTTTTGGTAAATATTCTCCTCAGTTCTCCACTCTTGGTGTAATCTGACAATCACGTCTCAAACCAAGAATGCCGGCTTATTTATTAATGAGTTTGGTTTTATAAAGCTGTTGAATGTTATCTTCATTAAGAGCCTCTCTTTGTTTATAGATAAAAACGTTGGCTCACTGACGGTACCAATCCATTTATCCTACCTAGGGAAAGATATTTTTAAGACTTTTTTTTGTATAAGTTGATTTTCTACACTTTGTGCCGATGTTTCGGCGGGCCGGATAGAACCACGTCGCGGGCCGTATGTGGCCCGCGGGCCGTATTTTGGGCATCACTGGTTTAGAGTAAGGTGTTCAAGCGTGTGAATGTGTTTATAGTTTAGAATGTGGTTCTTGGTGTTCAAGCGTGTATAGAGTATAGTGTTCAAGCGTGTGTATGTGTTTAGAGTTTAGAATGTGGTTCTTGGTGTTCAAGCGTGTGTTTGTGTGTGTTTAGAGTATGGTGCTCAAGCGTGTGTGTGTGTGTTTAGAGTGTGGTTCTTGGTGTGTGTTGTTTGGGAAGAAATTAAAATCTCACCTTTTTCTTTCCTCGCTGGTGTAAACTGAAATGTCTCTCCGCCATTTTGGAAATATTAGTTGCACAAATTTTATTTCACGTGATTCAAATAAATTATTGTTTATTCGTTTGTCTTTCTCACAGACCAGGATTTATTCAATCTTTCTTCCTATAAGATCAAGTTCTTATTTTTAATATACACGCACATAAACTATTGCCTACATCCTTTTACAGAAGTATCACAAGTAAAAATGTCTATGAAATGAGCGTCCCTAGAGTTGGAATAGACCGGAAGTGTTACAGAAACAGCCTGATGACATCACCTTCCTTATTGCACCATTCGTTCCCATATCCACACCTAGGATAAGATTGGCTTGCAATAAAAAGACTTGCATAGGTCAGTGCTTCTCAGACCCTTCCTTAAGACCACCAAGATCATCAGTCATTATTACCACCCTCCCCTCTCCAATCTAAGATAACAGAGAAATGATATCAGATTATCAAAGATACAAGCAAAACACCCCGATCTAAGCTTTTTAAAATTTTAAAATAAATATATAAAACTGAAATCCAAAGTCAAACCATGGACGGACCAGTTGGAAAGTACTCTCAAGTTATCAACTCATGGCAGGAAACAATATACATAGCTTCTAATTCACAAAGATGACCCATATTTTGATATTCCTTTGACATCCCTGGACACTGAAAACAACAGATGGCAATGAAAGATCTGACTACAATGGAGAGAAAACAAAATCACGCACAATGGCGATCAAGTAAGTGTTACGCAACATATTACGAAAGTACGAATGTAAATGACGCAAACTCCATGACGTCAGAGAATAGATGTCTGGGAAATGAAATGGACATGAAAATAATATTGTAATTAACCTGGTGGTGGCACAGATGGGGGGTAGTGGTATGTGTGTAGACAGCCGTCGCAAATCGCCCTAGGCCCGGGGTCGGCAACCTGCGGCTCGCGAGCCACATGCGGCTCTTTGGGTGTGAAGCTGCGGCTCTTTAGTTCCATACGCAAATATTATTTATTTTATCAAAACATTTTTTTTAATAGTTCTGAATCTGTTGTCAGTCCGTCAGAAGCTCTCTAATGACGCCATCGTCGGATGTTTCTATGTAGCTTTCAAGTCGCTTTCGACACTAGATGAATTGGCAACTTCCCCACGTGCTTTGGCTGTGACGTAAAGTTTGTTGTTTCAAGTAAATGAGTTGGAAGCAATTATCTTCTCAAAGTTAGAAGCAATCTACAAGTAATGCTAATCTGGCAGGCTTTGCGGTACCACACGAAATTGCACAAAAAGGCAAACCATTTACAGATGGTGATTATGTCAAAGACTGCTTCCTACGTGCATCTGAAGAACTGTTTCGTGATTTCAAGAACAAACCAGAAATCTTGATAAAAAATCAAAGATTTGAACACTATCTACAAAAACACAGCAAGATAGAATATTTAAAATGTCTTCAAATGTAACATATTTACAGTTGTAAGATATTCAGCTTTCTTTTGTCCTATCACTTGCTAATCTTGCTACATAAAGACACGGCACAAGTTGCCCATTTTGTTAGGTATATGTCTTCCCAAGGTCCAAAAGAAAAACTTCAAGGATTGCAACCTCTCACGTAACGCAACAAAAAATGGACAGCTTTAAAAGAAATCCCGCGAGTTGATTCGGCGCATGGAATACTCTTCCAGATTGCTACAGTGAGGGAAGAAGTTGACATTTGGAGTGCTGACTTCTTCGGATCGACATATTCGTGCGTGTTTTTTTTTTCATGAATATAACTAAAAGCAAAGTAAGAAGCCAACTAACAGTTGAAAATTTAGAGTCGTGTTTGAAACTAAAAACAACTTTTGAGCCAAATATATCCAAACTTTCTAAAACCATGCAAAGCCAACGCTCCCATTGAATTTGATTGCTCAATTGTTTGTTATTGAAGTTCAAGTTAGCGTTTAAGCAAATGTTTAACTGTTTTTAGTTGTTACCGAAATTAAAAAAATATTATGTAATAATGCTATATATATATATATATATATATATATATATATATATATATATATATATATATATTATCTAATTTGTTGTGAAAAAACACTACTTATAAATAATAAACTTTTTTTTTCATAAAAAAATGTGCGATTACTATTTATTGTTGCAAGAAAAACTTTGTGGCTCTTTAAAAATTTAAAATTTTGCAAATTGTAATTTTTGGCTCTTTCGACTCAAAAGGTTGCCGACCCCTGCCCTAGGCCATTGCTAGACGAGCGGTCAACCGTGACGACGTACGACGGTCAGCCAAGATAGTTCGGAAAGAATCTGTATTGTGAGCGTCACGAGGGATGTAGTCGGGTGACCACCCAGAAAGGTCGAGCGACGTTCCGTCCGGTTCTAGAAGGCCAGCAGGGACCCTATATAAAGAGCGGAGGTATCACAGTCAAGACGGTTCACTACAGCACAGCTCAGTGTGGTTCAACGGTGTGGTTCTGTACGGAGCATTACGACGGTTCAGTGCGAAATACTGTCAAGTACAGTCAAGACGAAACGGCGTCTTGATCTTGGTCTGCGATCGAGTCCGACACAACGAGCCCAGTGTGTGGAGTCAGTCCTGAACAGTTGAACCCAGTGCAAGCCCGGAACGAAAAGTTGAGGTCAGCGCAAGAATTGCTAAGTCGTTACAGTTGTTCACGAAAAAATATTTGTACAGTCTATGTTACGTGCTGCCAATTGTACAGTATTGGCTACGATTATTGGACATTAAACCGTTACGTTATCTTGGAGCCCTGAGTTGTCAAGCTCTTTAAGTTGGTAGTGCTGTGTGGTGCATTTTGCCCGGAGGGTTCCAGCTACCCATCGCGCTTCCGGTGGAAACGTCTAGTAGTGGAACTAGATAGACTAAGTACGAGAAGCGTACCAGCAGGATACCTTGGTTCAGCTATTCGTTTTTTTTGTATCTCACTCGGGGTGGGGATTGAACAAAAGCCAGCAACCCAGTCCAAAAAGTCCGTCACGCCGTTCCAGACAGGGGGGCCGTCATCAGGACTTGTGGCTGGAGTGGCGGTCCCTGCACGGAACAGTGACGGTTACAGTATAGGAATATGAGACAAGCTCCCCTCAGTTAGCACTGTTCTCGGCCACTTGTAGCGAGTGCGGCCCAGGAACGGGGACGGCGCGCTGTGTACGCGTCACGGCCCGGTCTGACCCAGTCAGTCACAAAGGCCGCTTACCGCTGGGACAGGGATGAAGAGCCCCATGTCCAGGCCTGGTTGTTGGATAAAGGCCTTTCTAACAATCAACGGGATAATGGCGCGTTCGGCGCTGATTCCCTACTGGACTTCATTGAAGGAGCAGTTTGCAGAGAGCCTGGATAGTGAGATGCGATACAATCTAATCGCCGTGAAATCTTTGTAACAGTATTAAAGTAATTATAAATTTATGAGTAAATAGCTGAAAGCTGATTTACTTCTAGAGAATTCATCCAGTCTTAAAATTCAGATCCATTAACAGTACTATTTATTAGACTCTAATACCACGCGTTCTCCAGATTTACCAATCAGCATGTGGAAAAACTTGAAATATTATCTTATACTTTACAGACGTTACTTCAAAACAGAAGATAATTACGTCCTACTCGTATTCCACATGTCAATCCAATCATGCATGTTAATTAGAGGATTAAACTCTGCCAAGTCGTTGGTTTTCCCGGCTGATTCAGGCAACCCGTTCCATGCTCTAATGGCACTAGGGAAGAAGGAGCACTTGTAGGAATTAGTCCTAGCATATGGAATGTATCAGTTTATACACAAGTCAAACTTGTATTTTTTGTAAGAAAAACTCTTGCAAACACCACAGAATTATGTTCCAACAGCACTTTGATTTATATCAGACACATTTTCTTGCTTATTATCAGAACTGAATGAACATTTATTTTTTGTGTGCAAACTATGACGTCATCACACACGCTTGCGCGCCCATTGCATGTGTTTAGCTGGCCTCTGCGTCCAATCACCATGGCAACGGAAATATTACCACACCTAGGGAAATTCTCCATCTGAAAAACTTTAAAATGGAAAACAGACAACAACAACAAAAAACAGGCGCATTATTATTGACAGGATAGATCAGCCTGGACAAGAGCCACGCTCATTACCGAAGCTTGCCGTGTTTATAGATCAACATGGCTGAACTTGGAGACACAAGCTAGGATAAAGGGAGACAATTAACACATTCATTAGTGACAAAGTATTTAGAGTTCTTTCCCATGTCACCTCCATTATTCTATTTGTGAAAAGAGAGTTCTAAAATAGACTTGGCAATCACATTACTGCTGTTAAATTCTAGGGCATAAAATATAATTGAATGAATAATTTCCTTTAACATCTGGAGGAAATATACATTTTTTTAAAACCTGTCACGTGTCACAAATTCTTATTCTCTTGAAATAAAATTATAGATGCATGACGCGTGGTACGAAGACAACATCTTAACGTCTGTATTTTATAAGATAAGATATCAGTCTAATAATCTATAATGTCTGTCTACTACAAGTCTTTAGTCTAGTCAGTCTACAGTCCTTTCGACTCAGGACCGGACACAACAGAATGACACAACCGGAAGCTCAAAATTGGAACCAGTGAAATCTGCCCAAGTGGAGTGTCACCAGAGAATGGTGACCATATCCTCCAAAACTGCTCTCTTTACCAAGAGACCTGTATAAGACACCTGCCTCAAATCACCCCAATAGAAAGAAAACTATATGGAGAGCTCCCTGATTTGGAAACCACTGCGCAGTTCATCTCATGTATTGGTCTAGTCATCTGAACACTCCAACATAACAATGAGAACGAGGAAAAAGAACGAAGTCTACAGCACTAGCAATTCGTCATTAAAATAGATTCTAAAGATTGTCAATCTACACAACCCTAAGTCCTTGATGCTTTGGTTGTTTAGCAGTGGCGTTAACCACTGTCAACCACTGTGTGTGTCATGGTGTGCCAACAACAGAATGTCAGTGTGTCTGCCACTGTACATGCCAACGTGCCAAGCACAGAATGTCAGTGTGCTGTCTAAGAATAGAAACAGAAGTATGAATTGAAATGTTTTCTCTCGATCGTCTGCTGTTCCGAAACGTCATTTCCGGTCATGACGTCACATTCTGAATTGCGTCTTTTAGTGGTGGATGCAAAAGCGTGTCTTCCACACGGTCAGTGCCCACATTCAGCCTAAACAGTGACGTAAAGATTGATATTCTTCACTATCTTCAACTCTGAAGGAACATCCGAAACATGTAAAACATTTTACAAAACAAAATTTTAACTGACATTCACGCACTCATTTAAACCAAGATAAACCAAGCTTTCTGCTGGTAAAATAATAATCCTCTTTCTTAATAAAATGAAAACGCACATAAATACCATCACGTTTATCCTTAATGAAAAATAATCACCAGAAACACAGAACGAGCCTTATGAAATGAAGACATGAATGAATCCGTTGAATACGAAATCAGAATAGTCCCAGTTATTTCCCTTGCCTTGTCTTTGTTCAAAAGGTTTGTGAAAAAGTTATGTTTCAGGGAAAGATAATCGCGTTGGACCGAGGCTAATGAGTGGTCTTCCCTTGGTTTGGTTTATGTGTCATGACAGTAGCCATTAGATCACAACAGAATCATGGCCTCCAAACACGCGCTCGTACGGGAGCGCCTCTCTTTCTCATACTTTCCCTCACTCTCTCCTCACACACACACACACAGATCTACATTTACTCATCTACATCTTCTCCAAATCAACATGTCTGAACTCTACCTGCCCCCCCCCCCCCCATCTTTTTCCCCATATTCTCAGCGAGTGAAAAAGGAAAAGGTAATGTACAATGACCTTTGATCTCCACGTGCCAGGGGCGCCTCCTGAGCCCACCCCTCCACGCACTCACGTGAAACAGTTCCAGATGGAGAGTGACCTACTTCCACATTTAGGCCGGAACCAGGCACGGTGTGGTTCGATCTCCCAAAATCTTTTTATTTTCACTTACACCAGTGGCGGAGATCAAAGGGAGGTAATAATTCGGGGGAGGATCTTTTTTTTTTTTAAACATAAGATTTGACTATAATAAAAGGTGTACTAGGGTTATTCCCGTATTTATAGCTCAGCACGGGAGTGATATCCTTGAGGGTCATAAACCTTGACCCGGATGTAGCTGCTCAAACCCAACTTGCCCGAGACAAGTACACATCATTGGAAGCCCCATCAAGTCATGTTGTACCATTTCTTCACTACATGCGTACACACGACACAAATCAACGTCTGCAAGTAAAATTAGAACTAATTATAATCAAGTGAAAGGAGCGCGGTCCACCCAACTCAAATGGGTACCTGACTTTAGTTAATGGAAAGTAAAGGCGGTTGGTCGTTGTGCTGGCCACATGACACCCTGCTCGTTAACCGTTGGCCAAAGAAACAGATGACCTTAACATCATCGGCCCCATTGATCGCAAGGTCTGAAAGGAGAAACTTAAAGGAAAAACTTAAAGGGGAAACTTAAAGGGGGAAACTTAAAGGGGGAAACTTAAAGGGGGAAACTTAAAGGGGAAACTTAAAGGGGGAAACTTAAAGGGGAAACTTTAAGGGGGAAACTTAAAGGGGGAAACTTAAAGGGGAAACTTAAAGGGGGAAACTTAAAGGGGAAACTTAAAGGGGGAAACTTAAAGGGGAAACTTAAAGGGGGAAACTTAAAGGGGGAAACTTAAAGGGGGAAACTTAAAGGGGAAACTTAAAGGGGAAACTTAAAGGGGAAACTTAAAGGGGGAAACTTAAAGGGGAAACTTAAAGGGGAAACTTAAAGGGGGAAACTTAAAGGAGAAACATAAACTTTACTAAAAGAGCGTAGTGAAAAATGAGTTAACACTGTAAAGACTTACATTTCAGCAGGTATAAGTGAACCTTTCAGATCTTACAATCTATAAAGCAGATACTATAAAGGTAAACTGTTTCTATCCCCGACGGTTAAAGAGCAGGGTGTTATGTGGCCAGCACAACGACCAACCGCTTTTACTTCCCCGACTAAACTCAGGTACAGTACACTTAGAATTTTAGGACCTAAACAATTCTGAGATTTGAACCCGGAACCTATCGTTTCGGAAGCCAAGCGCTGTACCACTCAGCCACCAAGCTCTCTCCATCCGCATTTCGCTACATTTCTTTAAAATCTGCTGTTTTGTCCTAAATTTCGCTACCATACTTTTTTTTTTTACGCTGCACTACATTCTAAAAACTAGTGTAATTTTGTGAATAAAATTCATACACACATTCCTGGCCTAGAGACAGACTGTGAAAATGGGCATTACTTCCATTGTGTCTAAATGTTTAGAAAAATTGGTTAAAATGTTTCTTCTGAATGATCTTTGTAATAAGTTAGACCATTTACAATTCACATGTAAATTATGAGTGAGTCTGGTGTGAGTGTACACTTTGGTTTCTTATAGTTACAATGTTTTTTGTTTGGTGTAATGCACAAATTGTAAGACAAATTTCCTTACGGATAATAAAGATTATTATTATTATGTTAGAAATGAACGAGTAGTCATTCTCTGGCGCTGCCAGGGCCGAGTTTCGCTAAAGAGAAACAAAATTCATCGTAGTCCCTTTAACAGTTTCCACTGAGGAATTTTCTGGTGATGTGGCAGGTCTGCAGAAGTACCGCCCTCTGACAGTATTATTATTATTATTGTTCTAAACACACGATCTTTTGGTTTGCTTTGGTTAATAGAATGCTTACATTGTCTGCTTTTACACCTTATTTGCTAGAAGACTCAAAGCGAATGAATTGACCACATTAAAGTGTGGGTTTGATTTAGCATTGAGCATACAGTTCACCCTCGCTGGGAGGGGGGCTGCTACTCCTCTGTGATTAGACACTACACGATGAGGGTAAAAAAAAAAATCTTTTGTGTCTGAGAGCAGCGTTTTAACTGTAGCCATGTGTGTGTGTTTGTGTGTGTGTTTTTGTGTGTGTGTGTGTGTGTGTACATCTTACAATTCAAGGTTGGCCCTAAATGTTAAATTAATAGATTGAGTTCCCTTCGCTCAGACATACACAGACAGATATACAGACACACACATACATGCAGACACACACACACACACAAGCAGACACACACACGCAGATATACAGACACACACATACATGCTGACACACACAAACACACAGACATGCTCGTCTTATGTAGGGGAAATAATTCAAAGAAGATGCTGATATTTTTTTTATCAAGCAAAGATCTACATTCGTCTCGTATTAATTAGGTCTTTCAATTGTTCCGTCGTTTATGTCTGTTTCATTTTTCTAGTTTGAAAAAAAAAAACAACAACGGACAAAGAAAACCCTGCCTTTCAGACGATAATGACAATGGCAATGTCTTCGATCCCGATGATTATCTTATCTTATAAAATACAGACGTTATACTTCAAAAGAGAAGATGATTACGTCCTACGCGTGTTTTTAGGTTAATCTAGTCAAGCATGTTAATCAATAGCCATTGGTTTTCCTGGCTGACTCAGGCAACCCATTCCATGTTCTAATAGCACTAGGGAAGAAGGAGTATTTGTACAAATTTTGTCCTAGCATATGGGACGAGGAATGTGCCTTTATCTTTGTGTCTTTCAGAGTATTTTATTAAATTTTGTTTTTGTATTTGAAGATTATGGTTCAGTGTTTTATGCATAATTGCTACTTTACTTTTAAGTCTTCTATCCTGAAGGCTTTCTAAATTTAGTGATTTACTTGATTAACGATGATTGCAGTGATTCACATGACAACGTAAACCATTTGCGATGCCTATTTTACCGCATCGCGTGCATTTCAGATAGGTCTATAGTAAACATTGCCTAAGACTCACGTAGGCCTTTAGTACACATGACCATAAGTCTCACAAAGGCCAGTAGTAAACATGACCTAAAGACGCACGTAGACCTATAGTAAACATGGCATTGAGACTCTTGTAGGTCTATAGTAAACATGGCATTGAGACATTTGTAGGTCTATAGTAAACATGGCATTGAGACTCTTGTAGGTCTATAGTAAATAAGGCCTTAAGTCTCACGTAGACATTTATCTGTAGCAAACAAAGCTACTTAAGCTTAAAGGCTACCTTGGACTAAAACTGTTAAGTATTCTATTTATAAACTGTAGACAGCAGCTATAAACTTCCTTTAAGTCCAAAAAGAAACATTTTTTTTCAACCTGGTTCATGTGCACGCTTTTCGACCATTTCTAGAACCTCAAATGTAGATATATTCACATTTTAGATCAAGTCTCCAGTTCCCGGACAACTCTAACCTCATCCATGTCTGATATTCGATAAGTGTCTTACCGAACTTCCGGTGTGATGTCTGATACATAGTTATCTCCTCATTATTTACGCCAGATTAAAATTGTCTCCCTTTGAATGACGCGGGAATATTCGGGGATCACATGTGTACGCTAGAGAGCCCTAATGCTGATGGGGTCACACTATAAGATCTTACTTCAAGTAGTCTCTTAGCGAGAAACAGAAATATACTGCGGAGTATAGTATTTGTAAACAAGCAAAGTTTTAAATATTTAACAAATATTTTTTAAAAATATAAGGGAAACAGTTCTATATTTATAGCCATATCTATCAACATAGTAAGGTTTATTTCCCTTAATATCGACAGAAATTGATTAATTACCAATAATTAATTAACTCATTGGTTATTTAAAAAAAAATGACCCATGTTTTCTTAGGTACAATAAAGAATGGTCCTCATTCACCAATCGTAAATAAACAACATTTAGCCACGTCATAATATTGATAAAACAATGAGAAATACGTATCACTTGACAGCCACTATGGATTACATAATTTGTTTAGAAGATATATAGAATCACGTGGCTAAATGGTGTTTGATTACGATCGGTGAATGAGGTCCACTGAGTAAAGTTTCAACTTGATCCGAAAATTGTCGTGGGAGAAATAATGTGTTCAAATGTTGTATCAAATGTTGTATCAAATGTTGTATCAAATGTTGTATCAAATGTTGTATCAAATGTTGTATCAAATGTTGTATCAAATGTTGTATCAAATGTTGTATCAAATGTTGTATCAAATGTTGTATCAGACAGACGGAGTCAGTGAACTTTTTAATAAATCGTATTCCTTACAGCTATAAAACTGATATATGAATTTTCTTTTCCCTTTGCAAACCTATCAGTCCGATGGACCTCATTCACCGAAACGTACGGTCACGTGACAACCATCAACGATTCACGTGTGTGTATAGATTAGTACTGGAAAGATGGGGAAGCAATGCGTTGCATTTGACTGTAATAATTATGAACATAAAGAAAGAATGTAGAGAAAAAGTAAATAAGTTTTCATCGTTTTCCTGTGACCAATCCAAAGCTCTGTATTTTAGAAGGAGATTTTAAAAAGCGTTGAATAAACAAGGCACATTCCTCGTCCCATGTGCTAGGACAAATTTGTACAAATGCTCCTTCTTCCCTAGTGCTATTAGAGCATGGAATGGGGTTGCCTGAGCTAGCCAGGAAAACCAGCGACTTGGCAGAATTTAAGTCATTAGTTAATATGCATGACTGAATGCATGACGCGTAGGACGGAATCATCTTTTTTGAAGTAACATCTGTATTTTATAAGATAAGATAAGATAAGAATTGAACTCAAGATTTTTGTTGTTGCCTTGTTCATACATTCACTCAGTCTCAAAAAGTTCCAATAAAAAAATATGAGTTTCAAAACACTTTTTAACTAATTCAATTCTTTTTTTAGGCCTACAAATACCGCAACCAATTCTTCTGGTTACTGAAATATTTAAGGCACCCTTACCACCCCCTCCCTAAGGGGAAGATGGAAGACATTCTGATCAACGTTGGAAAAAATTATACCCTTTAGTTTTAAAGCAAGCAGCCAGACCCCCGGGAGCATCGTGTTCAAGATTCCGCCTTTGTTTTTTTTTCCCAACCGTACCCTGGATTCACTATTTACTCGAGCAGTGTGACCTATATACGCTACCCGGAAGTCGAAGCTCACCTTTAGCTTGCCTCTTGACCTCCGTGACCTCTGCAGGTCTAGGAAGATGTGTGTTGCTCTCGCGCATGCGTTGTTGTGGTCATTGCTCTGATAGAGCCGTGTGAACCAGGTCGTGTTTACGTATTCGGTTGCCATGCCAACAGGTAAATGTGGCTCTATATTTTACTCCAGTTCGCGCGGCTTACATCCCAAGACACTCACCAGCCTCATCACACACCCCCTGCTTAAAGAGTATAAGAAACCGATTACACTATGAAAGCAAACAAGTTTGGACTCAAAGGTTGAAACTTTTAGGACAAAGGTCAAGCTGATTTGGACAAAAGCTTATATTAACTCTGTCTGGTTGGTACTAATTTTATAAACACGTTATTTCTCCCATTTCCCACTTTCGAATCGAGTTGAAACTTTAGCAAAACAATTCATTGCCCCAAACTAAGCAAATGCCAATAAAAAAAATTAGCAATTAATTAATTAAGTAGCGGTAATCAATTAATTTTGTTTAATATAGAAAAAGGAAATAAAGCTTACAGTATGTAGATATATGGCTGCAAATATGCAGTTCTTCCCCATATATAAGCTCTGTTCTGTTGGTTTTTTTTTTAAGTTTTTTGTGCGTGCTTGTTCAGCTCATTACATGCGTGGAATGGAAATCGATACTTTTAAATTTACACCCAGAATCCCTGGAATGAAACTGCTGTGAACTGGAAAAAAACTCAAAAAATGGCTGTCCTTAATGTTTTGTTGTTACAGTATAGCGCGTCTCTAAGCAGCTAAAGCGTGATCAGTGCTATCTGTTCAATCTTCTTTCTGGACATGTAGATAGAATCAGCTCGGAAATCACAGCCCAAGTCAAATCAAACACGGATTCAAACTCCAGCCCATCACACGAATACTTATTAACTCTTTCTCTCCGTTATTTTTTTTTTCCGCGTTTTGAAGGAATCCTTTAGTTTGCTCATTACTATTTCACTACCCCTGTTGTGATTGGGCTTCAATAGCTTTGTTGTTTGTTATCGGAAAATGTTGTATTTGGTATACAATTAAAGGGAAATGCATGCTCTTTTTATGCAAACAAAGTCAAATTAATAAAAAAAATTAACATTAATTTAATGTAATGGGCTCAAATCAACGATGGTATCGTCGATTAGGAGAGAAAAGAGTTAACAATAAAGATGCCTTGATGATCTTGCTGCGTTCACAGTTGTTCTAGAAGTCAGGAGCTTGGCGACAATACACTGGGCTCAAATCAACGATGGTATCGTCGATTAGGAGAGAAAGACTTAACAATAAAGATGCCTTGATGATCTTGCTGCATTCACAGTTGTAGTAGAAGTCAGGAGCTTGGCGACAATACACTGGGCTCAAATCAACGATGGTATCGTCGATTAGGAGAGAAAGACTTAACAATAAAGATGCCTTGATGATCTTGCTGCGTTCACAGTTGTAGTAGAAGTCAGATCAGGGCGACAATACACTGGGCTCAAATCAACGATGGTATCGTCGATTAGGAAAGAAAGTTAACAATAAAGATGCCTTGATGATCTTGCTGCGTTCACAGTTGTTCTAGAAGTCAGGAGCTGGGCGACAATACACTAGCACGCGGATTAATATTTACTTCAGACGATTTACAAGATGAATGGAAAACATTCTGAGAGCGTTGGCAACGTGTTTTAACCAGCCGCGAAAAAAAAAAGGGCGCGCGGGGGTGGGTATGAGAGGGGGCTGTAGACAGGAGGACTAATCTAATTGATAGAAAATTAATCCAGAGGCGTAGCTAGGTGAAGGGAGTGAAGGGGGAGAAATTAAAATTTCTCTCCGGGCCTCCACTTAAAGGGGGGGGGGTCCCCACAAAAGAGTTGTTTTTTTTCACATTAAATATTAAATATTACGGAAAATGCAGGGGCCTCCAAAGAGGTCAAGTACCCCCGGGCCACCAAATGATAGCAAATTCCTAGCTACTCTACTGCTCTAATCATGAATGACTGACTGACAGTGGGTCAGTTAGTGATCCTAAAACTACGACCCGCGTGCCCTTTCCGGCTTTGGACGCGGTGCTATCCGGTCCACGGAAAGCCGCGGAGAATCAGTTCTGCTGGAATCGTGGATTTTTTTCTTTGCAGTGTTGCAGCCTGCGTAACAAGTGTCAGAGATGTTTGTCCCCTGGACCAAAGCAGGATGGCCACCAGATGGGAACCAATGTTCATAGCCTAATGACAGAGCGCTCAGTACTGCTGCAGATGTATATATTGAGATCGGGTTCGTTTTCATTGAAACACAGTATATCTGCATCGAACTTGCACAAGCGAGACGGAAGTCTTTGGTACAGAGCCGTAACTGATTACATTTCTGCATATATTATGATTGTCATTGTTGTCACTGACTTAATTCTGTGTACTCCCAGGGGAGCCTAGGGACGCAACCACACCTCTCCACTGAACTCAATTCTGAGCAGCTTTCTTCATCTGCTCCCATGTCATTCCAGTACCCTCAGCTTCACTGATGACTGACCTCTTCCAGGTTTGCTTGGGTCTGCCCACTGTCCTCTTTCCTTGTGGGTTCCAGTCAAGTGCCTGCCTCATTTACATAGGAAGCTGGTTTTCGCAGGGTGTGTCCTATCCAGCTCCATTGTTGTCAATGACAGGCTAACTAGAGCACTGTCAAGATTCGTTAGAGGGAGACCATACCCTGTAGTCCACATACATATTGTAGTAACTCCAGTGGCGGACCGAAAGGGTTAATGTATGTGCGGCCTACTGATACACACGAATTCACACAGGCCAACGGGTCAACGGCTGTCGATAGACAAGGGACAGTACTGCTAATAACCGCAAGTATGACCTGTGTTGTGGTCATGTGATCAAAAGCCTTCACGGTCGAGAGACAGTGTTCTAAAAAGGACAGTAGAGTCCAGAACAGCAAAGCAGTAAGGACTGTGTGGTACCTTGTGAGTCCTCGAGAATGTAGCTGTACGAGCTAGAGAGACTTGTACTGTTAGTTAGTCAGTTCTGTTAAGTACAAGAAAGCAGTTGAAGTTAGTGTAGCCAATTGTGTTTATTGGCTGTTGTTTATGTATTTGTAAAATAAACCGCTACATTGTTTATTGAAGCTCTTGTTGTCAAGTTCTTGTGTTAGATGTGCTGGTGTGTTGTTAAGTAGTGTTTGCAGAAGGCTTGGTAGAGAAGATATATTTCTTATTTCCCATGCTAGGAAAAATTTCCCTTTTCACTAGGCCATTAGAGAATGGAATGGGTTGCCTGAATCAGCCAGGAAAACCAACGACTTGGCAGATTCTAAGTCATTGATTACCATGCATGACTAGATTGACACATGAAATGCCTAGGACGTAATTATCTTCTCTTTTGAAGTAACGTCTGTACTCTATATTATTATTATTATTATTATTATTATTAACAAATAAGTCCCATGCACCTACTCATTTGTAGGCACTGCGCCAGCCTTTACGAAACCGTCAACCACATCCTCTTTGAATACCCCATCTTAATCTACGCTACTACCACTCTAGCCCAACATAACCAACACCCTGTACGGCAGTGCTGAACAACTGAAGAGAACAGCACTCTGTTTCTCCTCGGCACAGTCTCCAAAAGAGCTCACAGCTCAGCAGCGAAAGAGCGTACCGCTAAGCAGCCAAACGCTTTTGATTTTAAAATTAAGTATGCAGGTTTACAGAGTTACATAAAAGTGAACCATATTTTAAAGAGATTGTCATAAATAAAATAAAATAATAACCCCAGATTGTAACTGAGAGCTGTGACACAAAAGAAGAACAATACATTAAAAAATAAGATGATCAACCTTTTTTTTATATATAAATTCTCACATTTCATAATTATTAAATTAAAAAGAATTAAAATTAAACTTTGAAATATGATCAATCCATGCATAACAGGTTATTAAAATACCGAATCTACATAAATAGTAGGCATAGACATTGGAGAGATAGATGCTATCAAACATTAAAGATCATAACATAATATCGATCCTTTTTAAAATATTTTTTTGGTGTTTGTTAAATGAATAATAATAAAAACAAATGCGAATATATGTAACAAGGCTTGTTCTCGAGTCAGAAGAAATATTACAGTATTTCATGTGACTACGCAGCCCCAGCTGCGACCTATATATTTTGTCACGCGTCACGAATATATGCATGTACGCTTTAAAAAAAAAAGGCAGTTTATGTTTGCATGCAAAAGATTATCTATACTAGATGTAACCAGATATGGCAGTATCATTAACTCGCAGGGATCAACTACGAGCTTTTGAAACAGGAATCCCCTTTTTTTTTAAATTTACATATGTACCTTATGATTAATCAACGAATGAATTCTATGCGAACCGTCAGAGATAAATAGATACAGGGGCGGACTGGCTATATGGGCTTTCGGGCAAATGCCCGGTGGGCCGGTAACCAAATGGGCCTGTAGGGCCATCGAAAGGCATCCTTTTAGAGCCAACTCACTTAGCGATCAAAAAGCAACATAAGGCCTATACTTCAAATAAAGATATAAAGTTCACTGTATGCTTGCGTACAGATATCGATACATTATCAAATTAAACATAAGACTAAGACTAAGACTGCTTTATTGATCCTTACGGAAATTTGTTGTGATTACAAGGACTCGTTTCTCATATAAAGACAACACAACAGAAACATACACATAAATACAACAGACTATGAGGACAGGTATGATTGGATGCCCATCAAATCATATGCAATTTGTGGGCCTCACTGTATAGAAATGCCCGGGCCGATTTTAACACCCAGTCCGCCCCTGAATAGATACCATGAGTTTTATCTGGGCGGTAGATAATACTTTCAATTCTTCGGTTACGTATGATTAGACAAAACAAATCTGCCAGGAAATCAAATTTTTTTGCCGAAAAGTGTTCAGTTTAAATGAAGCCTCCGGGGTATTGGACTAAAAGTACATGCCTAATAATCAATAAATTCAATACAGGAAAAAATATTGCTGACACTAGAAATGAATGTAGAACCCAGATTTAGCATGTCCAAAGATTTAGAACAGTGATGCCCAACCTAATTCGACCTGCGGGCCATTTTAATTTCCGACACTCGTGTCGCGGGCCACATGAATGAAAACGTAGGCCTACAAAAACGATAGACTTGAAACCCGTAGATCCTGTGCTTAATTAATTAATGTGATATTTGAAATGTATATTTTTTCCCCGCCTCAGAAGATAGCTTCATTTCAGTACTAAAAATATCAGCAACATTGGGCTTCATCTCTGTACTTAGAATATGTGCTAGTTTTACAACCGAGTCATTTTCCTTTCTCTTTTTGGTAAAATATTCCCATCAATCCTCCAATTTCTAGGCTTAGTTTAACACATTTTTATTCGCGGATCAAACCAAGAATGCCGTCATTTTTGTTTTATAATGTTTATATGTTGTTGTTTTTTTTTGTTGTTTTTTTTTAAATAGCCACACTTTCTTTATAAAACAAATATGTTGATCTATTATCATGTTCCACAAAAAAGTAAAGAACCATTCACTTTTCCTGGTTGAAAAAGTACATTCTACACTCAAACACCTATTTCATAAACCCACAAATGTTAAATGTCATGGCACCAATAAATCAGGAGAAAAATTGAGGGCTCTAAGCCCCTAACGTAAGTACATATACATTTTTGCACCTTCTAATTCTTTTTTTTTTTTTTTTTTTTTTTTTTTTGGAAAAAGGGGGGATTTTCTACACTTTGTGCCTACATTTCGGCGGGCCGGATGGAATCACGTCGTGGGCCGGATCTGGCCCGCGGGCCGTACTTTGGGCATCACTGATTTAGAAGATAAGAGAGCCTAACTCTGGCGTGTCTACATCTCCCATATCTATGTTTATACTTGAGTGACATCCCCTCCCCACCACCTTTTTCTCCCCCCCCCCCCCATATTATGTCCGGTCAATATTCACCTATCCATTGTTTCACGTCAAGGACAAGTCAGATGCTCAACAACACATGTGGTAGGTTCCGGGCAGATAGAAAAACAATATCGTTCTCACCTGGCATGTTTTAATTCAAAGACGATAATTTTCGTGGGTCAAATTGTGCCAGGTTTTTCTGACAAGTCCGATTGTTGATTACACGCTCGTACAACAGAATGCTATTTTTATAAAAGCCAACAAAATGGGGAACGGATTAAAAGAAACTTTCGGTGATTGATGTATGTTCATACCAGGATCAAGAAATATATTCAAACTACTGGAATGAAACTTTTTTTCGTATTAATTCTAATACTTAAAGAAAATACCGATTTTGGTGGCAATTTTTTTTTTTTGGCTAATGCTCCACAGTTAAAATGTTCCATTGCCAAGAACCCCTACGTTGATGTTGGGAAATAGAAATAATAGATAATACACTTAACCCTAACTTACAAACAGCTTAATACCCAGAAAGACACAAAGATAAAGGCACATTTCTTATTCCATATGGAAGGACATACTTGTATAAGTGCTATTAGAACATAGAATGGAACAAAAAAAAACAAAAAAACAATCCTAATAGGATTAAAAAGAAAGATCTTGAGATTTAGTGAGCCTTTTTCTTTTTTCGAGAGAGAGAAAGAGAGAGCGAGACAGACAGACAGACAGACAGAAAGTAATGGTACTTTGTAACACTGTCAAAAAACAACAACTACAAAAGTTTATGGAGGCGCTCTGGCTGAGTGGTAACCAGAGGTCCTGGGTTTAAATATCAGTTAAGACTTGGATTTTGAATTTCGGGATCTTTTGGGCGACTCTTGAGTCCACCCAGCTCTAATGGGTACCTGACATTAGTAAAAGAAAAGTAAAGGCGGTTGGTCGTTGTGCTGGCCACACGACACCCTCTTTAAACGTGGGCCACAGAAACAGATGACCATTACATCATCTGCCTTCTAGATCGCAAGTTCTGGAAAGGGAAACATTACGAGCTAAGTTAAAGTCTCCATTTCACAAACACGACTATACTGTCTTCTTGTTTGAAGAAACGTCTGTAACTTATAAGATAATGTTATAACCCCGCCATGCGCACCGCCATCCAGGCTAGTGCAGAAGGAGCGCACTGCCAGATACCAGACAGAAAAGGATGTAGACATTAAGAAGAGAACGATTTCCGCCCAAGACTAAGTCTAAGACTAATACTAAGACTAAGACTAAGACTAAGACTAAGTCTAATTCTAAGACTAAGTCTAAGACTAAGAATAATACTAAGACTAAGTCTAAGACTAAGACTAAGACTAAGAATAAGACTAAGACTAAGTCTAAGACTAAGAATAAGACTAAGACTAAGACTAAGACTAAGTCTAAGACTAAGACTAAGTCTAAGACTAAGTCTAAGACTAAGACTAAGACTAAGACCGCTTTATTGATCCTTACGGAAATTTGTTGTGATTACAAGGACTCTTTTCTCATATAAAGACAACACAACAGAAAAATACACATAAATACAACAGACAACATGAGCCAATATGAAGAGACTATGCTAAAAGAAGATGTCGTTTTGTGTCCCTGTAAATAAACATAGTTGCCTCGTTGAGTTCCCTCCCTTAAGTTATTACAATAAGTTTCCAAATAATGTGTAGAATTATTGTAAGAAGTCTTGGGCTTACAATGTAGGAAAGAAATACAAAATAAACTGGTATGTTTTGGGAGCCGATCACACAACACAAACACAAGACTTCTTTTGGCTCAACTGGCAATCAAACGATCGAAAACTTGCCAACTTTCTGGTGTCAGAAAAA